>NC_056728.1:1030374140-1030436640 GCF_019279795.1 Protopterus annectens
ACAGGTGTTTTTTTTTTTTTTTTTTTTTTTTTTTTTTTTCAGTAAAGCATGAAACAAATATGCTGCAATATAATGGCAAAACTGCCCAGTTGAGAACATTTATCATAAAAAGTACTCAGACTTCCACAGTCCACCATTAGTAAATGCAATTCTCTACACAGTGCCTTTATCAGTAAATATGCACAATTCTACAGTCTCAACCTTAGCACAAAAACCTGGAGAAAGCCAATAATGGGGAATACAGTCCCAAAATGACAAATTTAAATTCAAATGCCAAAAATGTCAATTTCACTGCGGACAGAACAAAACACAATTCATTTTCAGCAGGGATTAACACTGCAGACACGTCTTTGTGTAAAATGGCAGCAAATCCAGCAAACACACATGGAGCACATGCAGATGCAGACAGAAACAGAAGCCCACCCCAACCAAGAATCAAAAAAGAAAATAGCTGTGAGGGACCTAATACTTACCACTGCACCATCCTGCACGCAATTAAAACATTCAGAAACCTGTCTGAGTCTTGAAGGTCAATCAAATGCGGACCAGAAAAAACAATTTAACAGAACAAGGCCAAGAGATGGATTACTGCATGCCGTCTTTGTAAAATGGCAGGGCAGCATCAGCAAAAATCCACAAAAACACACAAGGAGATGGAGACTCCAAACAGAAGCCACCCCAACCAAGAAAACCCCTATAGTTGTGAGGTAACAATACTATTGATTAAAGATGGTCTGAGTAGCTAACCAAAACTCTATTGGAGATGTGGCTGAGCAAATCAGAGTAGAGTCATCAGCATATTGGATACAGCTGACTTTTGGGATGGCAGTATAAAGGTCGTTAATGAAGATGGAGAACAGCAAGGGCCCTAGTATAGAGCCTTGTGGTTCTCCAAGGGTGTTAGGTAGAAGGTTAGAGAGTTTGTTCTGCCAGAGGACAGCTTGCTGTCAACCATTCATGCAGGATTGAAACCATTGAAGGGCTCTAGTATCTAGACAGAATGTTTGCAGGGTGTGGATTAAAAGTTGGTGATCAGCCATATCGAATGCCTTGGAAAGATCCAAGAAGAGGGCTGAGGAAATATAATTATTGTTGCGATTATGGTTTATGGTGTTGGTAAAGGCTAGGATGGCTGAAGTAGTGCTGTGATGAGGATGGAAGCCATGCTGAGTGCCTGCCATAAGGTGATTCTGGATTAGGTGGTGCATGAGTTGTCTATGAATACATTTTTCCATAATCTTTGCAAGTGGAGCAAGTATAGTTATTGGCCTATAATTGGAGAATTCAGTAGAGCTGCCTCCTTTGTAAAGTGGGATTACATATGATATTTTCCAGATGGTGGGAATTTTAGCTTCTACTATGGTTCGATTGATTAGCATTGAGATGGGGTAAGCAATAGCATCAGCTGATTTTTGTAGGTACTCGGCAGGGAGTTGATCAGCAGAAAGTGTAGTGGGTATTAATTTTTTGATCAAGGTACGGATAAGTGAAGTGGCGACTGGTTGCAAGCTGAATGCGATTAGGTTTCTAGGGGTGCTACTTTCAGGACCAGGGGAGCTAGGAGGTAGTTGGCTAGCTAGGGCTTGAATTGTCTCAGTAAAGAATCGGTTAAAACTGTCAGAAACATCTTCAGGGGTTTTATCAATAGTAGCAGCAGGGATTGGGGTTGAAGTTTGTCCAGGATGTAGTAGATTATTTAAACCTGCCCAAAACTTCTGAAAGTTATTTTGATTTACTGTCTATAAATTACAGTAGTATTGTTTTTTGTCTTGTAAAATTGATTTTTTGGTTTTGTTCCTGGATTGCCTGTATTTAATGTGATCTTTGGGGTCTTTAGAAGAACGCCATAAAGCCAATGCTTTGTTTCTAAGGGTAATTTTGAGTTTAGACTCTTTAGAAAGCCATGGCACAGTTTTTGCCTTGGTTCTCTTTGTACAAACAGGTGCATGCAAATCAAGGATCTCAAGGAATTTGTTGTTAAAGTATGCTACTGCTTCCTCTAAGGGGAGGTGTTTTAAAATAGACCAATTACATAAGTTTAGTTCTTGTTGGAATTTGGCAGGGTCAAAGTTTTTATTGTTTCTAACCTTTCTGAGTAAGGGTTGTTGGGAATTAATGGCTTTGTGCTTAATTACATATGTGAGAAGGTGATCGCTTAGCCCATCAAGGAGGGTACCAGAGGTGTACAGTTGGAGGTGACTATTTATGAGTACCCAGTCAAGTATGCTTTCTTTTTTGGTTGGGTTTACCTATCCTGGTAGGGATGGATATAATTTGTGTAAATGCATGCAGGTTAATATGGGTGGTTGAGGATTCTGAGGAACAGGTGCCCCAGTCTATGTTAAAGTCTCCAAGTAGTAGGGTTTCTTGGGGGTAATGACATGATAGCCAGTGCAGGATATCTTCAAGTGTAGATATATTGTTACCTGGGGGAATGTACATACAGATGATATTAATGCATTTATTTTTATTAAGTTGCAATTTGGTGGCAAGAATCTCCGAGTTATTAATCTGAGGTGGTTGTATTACTTCTATGGTGACATTCAACTCTGATTTATAGAGTACAGCTACCCCACCACCTTCCTTGAAGCACGATCCAGCCTGTGTATGTTGTACCCAGGTGGTAACACTTCATTGTCTTTAGTGTTAGGTTTTAACCAGGTTTCAGATAAACAGAGAATCTCAGGGGAGTGGACATCCAGAAGTGCATGCAATTCATGTACCTTGTTATTAATGCTTCTAATATTGAGATGACAGGCTAGGAGAGAGTTAGTTGACCTATTAATTGTAGGTTTGTAGCTTAGATTGCAAGTAGAGGGGGTATGTGTATCTGATGTGGGTGGGCCAGGGTTGGGGTGAATATCACCACCAAGTATTAGGTTGAGTCTATACTTGGTGATGAACTTCAGGAATTTGTTTATTAGTTTGTAGTAGTATTTGGATCTAGAGCTAATGTGCCTGGGGTTGAGATGTTGATACACTGAGCAAGATGTTGGATAGGATCTGGTACTGTAAGTATGATTGAAGGTGGGAGGATTTACAGCTGAGGTGATAGTATGGCCTTTTGGGACATGAAATCCCGTGAGAAACTGGTTTTCATACAAGGTAAGGAAGTATGGTGTGAACAAGAGGGGTAGTAAAGAGGAGTATATCATTATCTGTGATTCAGCTAGTGAGTTAAGGAACTGTTTTACCTGGTGATGCAACACCAAAAGATAGATTGGTGAGGTAAAGGTACTGGAAGGGGGATGGGAGAATGCCAGTTGAAAGCTAATAGGTGCTATTAAAATGTAAGTAGAAGAATGGGGGTGGGAGGAATTATCCCAGATGAAAGCAGATAGGATCTAGAAAGTGGGGGAGTGGCTATAGTACTATAAATTTAGAGGTACTGGGGGTGGGAGGGAATTGGGGGTAGGGAGGGGAGCGAAGAGAGCCCGAGCATAGCGAGGGCGAACATAGCAGGGCTATTGCAGTGTACAAGGTTTCCTAAGGTGTCCTAAAGCTATAAGGTAAGTATTATAGCTCTTAATGTAAGAGTCAGTTTACTTAAGTTACAGCGGAAGGAGGCAAACACTCAAGTAGAAAAAAAGAGCCCTATGGCTGACCAAAATGGTGACCTGCTTAATTACACAGCACTGTAAGTGAAAGCTTAACAAATGCTTTTTGTGTGCAACCTACTCTGCTTAAATGCTGAGAGAAACTGATTGCAGTCCTGTAGACACCATTTTGTAGGGAACTGTAGAGTTCAACTAGGAAAAGAGAAAAGCAGAGATTCTAGGGTAAGCATGAAGGCAATAACAGGCAGTTATTTTATAATAATACATTCAGAAAGGTTTGAGGGTGAGGGGGTAAAGTAGCACACTAGAATGAACTAAGATTTATACACACACACACACACACACTCACACACACACGCACACACACACATACACACACACGTATATATATATATATATATATATATATATATATATATATATATATATATATATATATATATGGGATCCGTGCAGATGTTTGAAGTTTCAGTTCTTCGAACCCACTTCATTTAGTCCACTTGTTCGAAGTAGTGAAACTTCGAACATTGACTTTGGCAGTCACACTACAGCGCAGAATGAGAATATTCCCTTTTCCCCACTGTATTGCAACCTTGGAGTTAGTATATTTAAGTAGGGGGGTGTGGGGGGTGCAGGGGGGCTTGCCCCCCTGCAAAAACATGTTTTACTGTTTGTTTTTTTTTGTGTTGGCCGGGGAGCTAGACTTCAGTGAAAGTGCACTTTCATTGAAGTGAACTTTCGCTGAAGTGTGGGTCTACTGCTCTATTTCAAAGAAGTGCTCTATCAATGTAGAGCAGTAGGCCCATATATATATACATATATATATATATATATATATATATATATATACATTTATATATATATATATATATATATATATATATATATATATATATATATATATAAATGGGTCTACTTCATAAGATCGACAGACCATTTGATCGACATTCATTTGGTCAACAGCTCATTTGATCGACAAACATTCTAGGTGGGGGGCTTCGTCCCCCTCACCCCCCCAATGTGGGGGGCTGTGCCCCCCCAACTATATATAACAACTCCACAGTCGCACAACAGTGGGGAGGGGGGCAAATCCCAGGTTTTTGCCATGAATACTTTTTGTCAGCCAAATGAGCTGTCGACCAAATGAGTGTCAGTGATATGGGTTGTCGACCAACAGAAGTAGACCCATATAAATATATATCACACACAGAGACATATACATTTTTATATATGTGTGTATATGTATATATATATATATATATATATATATATATATATATATATATATATATTTATACACAGCATATATATATATATATATATATATAGAGAGAGAGAGAGAGAGAGAGACATAGATATAAATGAAACCACATTTACTCACCTTTGTCATATATCAGCACAACATTGTGTGCATCACTGTGCAGTTTTCATAGCACTGTTGATAATATATTAAGCTGCTCCCATTTCCAGAAATTCTTTTTACATTTCCATGAAGAAAATTAGCTCACTTACTCACTGATGACCCATTTGCTTATGACTGTCTTTTATGAAACAGAGCATTACCTGTGAAAGAATGACTTGTCATACCAGAGTGACTAAGTCATTATGCATTTTTTGTGTGTGTAGGAACATAATGGAGCAAGGACTAATGATAGACTATAGACAATATTATTTAAATGTTCATTAGTACATACCTAACAACCTGTGCATAGATATACTACAAGCAAGACAACAAGAGAGCCGAACAATTGCTTTTAGAAAATGATTACCACAAAGGCCACTGGCCACAAAGAAATTTTCAAAAGAATTTAATAACTACACTGTGAAGATTCTTATCACTGCATGTATAACACAGATAACACAAAGGGAATTGTTTTGTTCTATATTCATCTCATGCTGGGAAGTCCAAACTATTTTTATAGGAATATAAAAAGCTCCTTAGATCAGTTAAATAAATGAGCGGTTTTATAGCGGACACCAAGGAGTTCATTTAATGAGCAGTGTGGCTCTGAAACAGCAGTGTTTGAATGAGTAATAGCCACTATAAAGAGGTAGCAACTTTAACTTTCTCAATGTAGTAATTAATAAACATCTAGTCATGTAGCACCACACCAGGAACCCCAAAAGTGTTTAATGAAATTGCTATTTGTCTTAGCACAAATAATAACATTACAAGTAAGTCTGAATACAAGAGTAATATGTCATCTGTCATTTTCCTTACAGCCTATGATAAAAGTGCCCTCCCATTGCACACTGGCAGACATATGAGCATATATATGGAATGCAGTTAATCTGTATACATTGTGTGGCTGTACTTTTATTTATTATTCTTAGAGGAAACGTCACTCCTGTCTTCATCACCATGTTGAGAAGGTATGAATTATAGTGTCCCTTAACACATTTTACTTGATAGCAATTGCATGATGGTGTGATGATAAGTGGAATAAAGGTGCTAAGTGTTTGTATATATTGTGAATGTGCAATTTAGCCATTACCCATTTAACACAGCTGTGTAGTAGTGACATTTTAAGATCTGTATACCATAATGTACTACCTTTCTGAGCTATCAGTTGTGTGTGAGATACCTGAATAGTTAATATTGTTTTATATGAGCTGCTATGTTGCTCACAATAAAAATGACCTGTATGAATAAACTAATTATGCACCCAGACATTTCTTAAATTGCCAACAAAGTTGACAAGACAAATATAAGCATACAATCTGACTAAAGCCTTTCTGCCTTCAATAAGCTGCATTTCAATTTCAGGCTACAGCTCAAAACAACCTTAGCAATAGCTGTTGAGTAAAAAACTTCTTAGAGCTTTCCTCACAACTGGATTTTTGTAACATGTTATAGTGTATATAGAAGAAAAACTTCACAGCTGAGTTAAACCTATGTTTTACTGCATGTTATGCTTGCATTGCATAATGAGAAGCAAGTTTAACTATGATTAATTGAATCTGCTTTTATCAACATCTGATTAATTGTTGGTAAAACAACTAGCCCACAGAAAATCACATTTCTAACTAGCAACACTGAAACTGTTACCAAACACTCCTAAACAATGGTATTCTGCCCATACCCCCACCCTAGATTTGGGGGCTTTGCCCCTGCTCTTTTCATATCCAGATGTTGTGTTTACACATAGTCAGAGAACGCAGATATGGTATAAAACAATGTGAAACTAATGTTCTCCTGGATCTCTGAGTCTAGTGAAAGCAAACCACAGCATGCACACAATGCATATATGATCTTTGTCCTGTGATATTTTGTGACACAATGTAATACAATTATTTGCAGTGTTACTGAAGCAAACATGATGGACTATGTCCTGTCTTATCTACTGTGCACTCATATCACATGCAATTTTTAATAAAATACCACTGTCTTGTCATAAAGCATGAGTTTTAGAGTACAATAACTATGCAGCAAATATGGGTGCACAAGATGTGGCTGTATCTAGGAGTTACATGTAAAATGTTCTGTACTTTTTATTGGAACTAGGTGTTCAAGGAACTCCTTGCTGGTTTGTAAGTAGGCAGGAAGTAATAGGGTTAAATCTGTAAGGCTGGATTAGTAAAGCTTGGAGGAAATTAGGTAAGTAAATGCAATGAAGTCTATGGTTAAGGAGGGTTATATAAGGCTGATAAGGCTGCTGAGCTAAAAGGTTGGTCCATTTGGTGTGGGTATCTCAATCCACAGTCTCTATTTCCATTTACACACACCCAAACAACCATAATTGATGGTTCAGGTACAGGTTTAATGCAGCGATTCAGCAGGTGTTCATACATAAGCACCTATTAGCTGCCATTGTGGGTCATTTTAAGCCTAGCCAATTTCCCTCAATTTCCCACAGTCAGAATGTAAGTAGGGCAATTTTGAGGGAGGTAGGTACTTGGTTTAGTTTCTTCTTTCTGTAAGTACAGCTTTAGGATTTTGCTCTTTTCTCCTACCTCCTTGTTGCCATTACAGCGTTTTTGGGTGCATTTTATGGTGGTGCGCATACTCTATTCCAGTCTAATTTGTGCATAAAGATTTCCTACGCTTTGTTATGAGGAGGTTACTACTGCTTGCGCCAACTGTACAAAACATCCCACAGCCCAGGCTGAACCTGAATACCACCTCTATTCCAGCAAAACATTGTCTCCAGTACATAACCCGGTGCTTTATGTATGTTACACTCCTGCAATTAACTATAAACCTGTTTGTAATTTTAACTGTGTTTTTTATGCACACCACCAAAGACCCAAACCCCACCGCTCTATAACTACATTTTCTTTTAGTTATTTTTCTTAGTCTTACTCTTCCACTCTGACATTACACTCAGTGTGTGCCCTTGTTCCTCGACATATTAGCATCCACTGGCCCCTTCCCTCCTCCACCCTACTCATCATTATATTTGTTTTATATTTTCTTCACCACTCTACTCCTCATTTTAGTTTTTTTCTCTTTTCCCCCTACTATTACACCCAATGTTTTGCCTCTCCACTCACAGTCACTCTGACATCCCCCACTTTCATTGCTCTGGTGTAACGATTTATATTAATGCTTACATACCCTTACTATTAATACATGTCTGCTCTTCCTGCACTTATCCACTCCTGCTACATTTTACCCTTTTGTTTCTGTAACTCTGTAGGCAACACCTGTACTCTTTTTCCCTTTCTATTCCAACTCTAGTGGTTTAGGTATGTTTTACTCCATTTCCCCTCTTTAAACCCACTTCTGTTGCTGTAAGTGTTTTTTTTCTTCTTCCCCTCCATACTGGATCCTCCCACCCCCCACTCAACTTCTATAATTTCCTGACACCCCAAAGCTATTTTCTATTTTCTCTGCAAATAGTTTAAACACTCACTGTTTTTGCTATTTTTTTCTGATTTTCTGGTGCTCTAAGACAATGTCCAAACTGATCCATTTGCCCTTGCTATACTCGGGCTGACTCAGCTCCCCTACTCTACCCCCATTCCCACCCACCCCACTTTCCTTACACTTATACCTAACTGGCCACTTCCCCAGTCTAGGCCAGCCACTCATCAGCTCTGCACCCTCCTATTACTCAAGCACTCCCAGCCACTTCCTCCTTAGAACTCATTCACCATGCAACTCCATACACACACTTTACTCCTCTAACTCTTGTACTCTATAGTTTCTTTACTTACATTTCCTTACCCTACCAAACCCCACCTCACCAGATTATTATTTCTTTCCCCTCATAGTCATTTCTGCTCATAACTCCTCATTCTATTCAACAGATTATACTCTCTCCAGCTCCCAACCACTACCACCTAGCATCTCCCTACATCTGATTTTATTTTACACCCTTGCTGCCCAACTCTATCTAGAATGTCTTCGAACTCAGTAAACACACTGTCCTCCTCACATCTCTTCTTAGTACTGATATCCCTGTTATACCTTACTCCTCAAAAAGCCACCCCATTCTCTACTAATGTCTCTCCTACCTCTTCAACATCCATCTCCTTGCCTATTCCACCTAACTTCTATACTGACATCTTCCCAACCCTATATCAATTAAACACCACAAGTAAAGCTCTTACCCTTAGAAGTCGAAAAACAATTGAAACTACTCCTACTATTCTCTCTCTCCTCTCTCTCTCTCTCTCTCTCTCTCTCTCTATATATATATATATATATATATATATATTTTTTTTTTTTCAAACTACTTACTTCACTCTTATCCCAAGCCAAAGCCACTCATCCTCAAACATAGCATTATATGCAGCATTATGTGGTGATATACACCACAATCCAGCTCCCACCACACTCAGTTTCCCCTTTACACCTATCTACAGTACCTCCAAAAAGTCTCTCTATATAGTAAACTAAAATCTCCCAATGCATTAACAACAAAGTCTCTGACTTTCATGATGTCAGGTTGCATACTAACAACCCAACATCATTACGACTACTGAAACCTGGCTAAAACCACATATTAAAGACACTGAATTTCTCCCTCCAGGACATCAAATGATAAGGCTAGACAGGAACCACAAAAAAGGAGACAGAGTTGCTCTCCTATTTTCCAAATCCTACAATCTAGTGCCATTTACCAATCTCTTACCACAGTTCTCCAGTGCAGAACTTCTTATAACATTCTTAAATATGAACAATAGTAAAAATACTCTGCTTAGGCACCCTTTATATACCACCTGGAAACAACATTCCTACATTGGAGGACATCCTAGCTTGGTTTTCATCCAATATCAAGAATGAAACTATCATACTAGGCAATGTAAATATCAATTGGCTAGATCTCAACTCTAAACATTCCTCTTCAAATATCAATCTCTTCACCCAGCTCATAAAAATCTCACCCAAACCCAACAAAAGTAATGATGATGCTTTCATTCTAGACTGGATCCTGTTCACAAACCCCAAAATATCCTCTGCAGGAACACTCCCTAATATGTTCAGTGACCACATCCCTGTCTTTATTCATCGAGCTTCCTCCCCCTGTCAGTCAGCACCTATACAAACAAACCTTTTATCTAACCTCATTCAATCCTACCACCTTTAACAATATCATAAAATCAACAGATTGACATTTACTGAAAACTCTCCCACTGGACAAAGCTGTTGGTTACTTCAACGCAACATTCAGGAATACTCTAAATAGCATAGCCCCACTATGGGTATAGCGGGTGAAAAATAAGCACACCCCCTGGCTATCCAAACCCACTAGATTTCTCATGCATGCCAGAGATAAAGTATGGAGGCTATGGCAGGCAAACAAAAACACTTCTGACCTACAAAAATTCAAAGAACTTCCCAACCAAGTTAAGAAACAAATCAACAAAGATAAAAAAACAGCATTACCTTACACTTCAATCTAATCACCAACAGAATCAAAACAAATTCTGGAGCCCCATTACCTCATTACTAAACTCTGGTAAAAAAAAAAATCCCTACTCTCACCCTGAAAAATGTCCAGAAGAAATAGCCTCCTTTTTTAATAACATTTTATTAATTCTATTGCTAACATTGCTGCAAAATTCTCTCATACTAACCTTTCTATTTGCCACACTTCCACACTTAGTTCACCCATTCATTCCATCTCCCCTCCCAAACCCAAATTCCCATCAGAAGCCAATACCAACCTCTCCTCTACCTTCACCCTAAAGGCCACCCCACCTCAGTCATAAAACACCTATTACTAAAATTAAAACCCTGCTGCAGTGCCCCAATAATCTACCTTCAGAATATCTAAAAATAGCTGCAGACAGTACCACTTATCCCATAAGCATTCTTATAAACAAATCTATCTTTGATTCCTATGTCCCTAAAATCTAGAAAAAGGACTTCATTCTCCTCCTCCATAAAGGTGGCAACAATACAGACATCACTAACTTACCTTCCCATTGTAATCCTTTCTCCTTTATCCAAAATTCTAGAAAAATATGTAAGTTCCCAACTTCTCATCTACCTTCTAGACAACCATATTCTCTCTCCATCACAACATGGTTTTAGACACAGCCATAGTACTATAACTGCCCTACTATCATTTATGAATACAGTAAACAGAACCCATGACACAGGCAAAATAGTTTGAGCCCTTTTCCTTGACCTATCCAAATCCGTCTACACTGTTTCTCGCCCTTTACTTATTTCCCAGCTCTCCAATATCGGTCTCTCCTCCCATACTCTAAATTGGTTCTCTAGTTATTTAAATGAAAGATAACAGGCCTTAACATGGCAAAACTCCATCTCCTCTTTTTTCAACACCAACACTGGTGTTCCCCAGGGTTTCATACTTGGACCCATCCTCTTTAGCATATTCAAAAACAATTCCAAGCATGCCTATCTCAAGGGTCAGTCATTCAGTATGCAGACAACTCCACCATCATCTGCTCTGCCAACTCTGTCCCTGACCTACTTACACTTACTCAAAATGCCTTCTCTATCACTGAATCCTGGATGCACAATAACCATCTAGCTCTAAACCTGAAAAAAAAAACAAAAATCATACTTGTCTCCCCCCTACAAAACAACCCCCTTAACAAGTCTGACTACATTATCTTTCCCCTCAATAAATCTTTAATAGAGGTCATCACCACACAAAGCTCCTTGGAGTCACTATTGATGAACACATGAAAATTGATCTTCATATACAACACAATATTCATAAAAAAAATTTTAAACTTGGAACCGTATATAGACACAATCACTTCCTAAGCCCATCCTCAAGAATAACCCTTGCCACAACATACTTACTACCCTCTCTCCTGTACGGCACCCCCCACTTACTAATGTCCAAACCTCTACTAAGCTCAAACTTGAAATTTGCTACAATAAAATTGCTAAATTCACAACCAGCTCCAAATATTCCACTCATCACTGCACTGCTCTCAAGTTACTGAAATGGCTAGAACTTCCTAACTACCTCTCCTACCTACAACTAGCCAAAGCTCATAAAATCATCTTCAAACTCCAGGACTGTCCTGCTCTGAGCTCTACTTTTAGTTACTACCTCCCTAACAGGCCACTCAGATCAGGGGATCAGAAACCCTTACAGACTTACAAACCTAATCTTCCACCCGGTCAGCTTCTTTACTCATTCTCAATAGCCAAGAGCTGGAATGCTTTGCCTCTACACATTATAAATATTCAAAATCTCACTCATTTCAAAACTTCCCTTCATAGTCCCTTCTTTTCTTGCTGGAAATGTACCTGTACCAAGCCCCCTTAGAAAACTGTGCAACTCCCAAATTTTCTTGTCATCACTATAGTTGGTAAAACAGTAACACTGTAGAGACAGCTGATAGATCCTATAAGCCATATAGATACTTAAGTTCTTTGCTGTTTGCTTATGACTGTACACTTCTGTAATGTCTCTTTTGACAACTGCACATATTTACTTTTGTAATTGCTTTTCATTTTTTTTTTTTTTTTTGTGATTGCTTTTTTTATTTTTCTGTAGAATTTTACCTTTGTAATTTTAACTGTTTATTTTCTATGTAAAATTTGATCATTATAATGTTCAACTGTAACTTTTTAAGTGTAATGTCTATACTATGGAACTTCTGTCCCTGGACCTCCACTGAAAATGGGTTTGATTAGGCCGAGTGGAATTTCCCAGTAAAATAAAGCAAATAAATAAATACATAAAATACAAGTTTAAGTTATTTGGTAAGGTTAAATTGGGAGGCTGGGGTTGCCGAGGGTATTTTATTATGAGCCTGCCTGCGTTAGGTTTCCGATCAGTCAGTGTATTGAGGAACTCGGTAGTTTGTTGTTTAGGTTAGAGTGCAATTTCATTTTCTCTGGCTGGGGTAAAGGGATTTCTGCATTATTTTAATGGCTAGATGATTTGCTAGAAGGCTTATATGGATGCGGAGTGGTTGTATAGCTTGGTTTGGCCAAATTTCTACAATCAGGTAATACCGCGGCTCAATAGTTATCAGCATGGATATTGTTGCATAAGAGTACCTCCAGCAGAGGCATTGTGTTTCACATCTGGGGTGGGATATTTTCCTTGTAGCTCTAAATTGTTTGTGGTGTAAGTGGCGATGGTGTCTTTTCATGCTTTGTGGTTCATTGATCCTGGTGCAGCTTTGTAAGCAAGCACCACTACAGGCCTAGTGGTACCAGTCTTTCTTATGTTTCAGCTGAGAAAGGTCAAACTAGGTTGCTAGGCAAATATTAGGGTGGATACATTGAAGTGAACAAGGATATTCACCTAGCTGGTTGAGCTGTGCTTCTATCCTGTGTTGTGGGGTTCCATATAGGATTACTGGAGCAGTAGATTGCAGGTACTATTTCTTGATGCTTTTTTTTTTATTTTGGTTGCTCAGCTATTTAGCCTGGCATACATGAGTCAGGTAAGCTTGCACTATTTCTTTTACATTTTCTTTTAAAATTATTTCTTTTAAAATATTAATTAGTGCAGGTTAATTGGAAGGTCATAGTTTATGTGGTTTAGCAAACTGTGCTGGCAGTGCAGTTTATTTTACCAACCCCTCTACAGCTTTCATCAAATCAGGGACAAATACAGAAATAATCAGGAACACTTTTAAACTAATTAGTTGTATGGACTTAAGACATTAAAATAATAAGAGAATGTGAGTTAATGCACATTTTCTGGAGTAAAATAAGTCCTTAACACTAATTATTGTTATTATTTATTAAGGATAATTCATCGCCTTTTCTCCAGTATCATCACTTTAGCATGGATTATGACTGCCAGACCTAAAATCTGAGTCAAATCAAGATGTTCCTGAAAATTAGAAACATTTTAGTGGTATGACCCATTCAGTCTAGAAGGGTAAGACGTTTGGCTGGCTTTGCATTTTTTTTTGGCTAACTGTCCAGTCAGGCAATCAGGCATTTTTTTATCATTAATAAGTGGTTCACAAGGATTTTGGAGAGATGTACCTAGTACTCTTAAGAGGGCAAAACATATCTGGCTAGAGGTGAATTTGTTGATACCCATCTTATCCTCCAGTTTTCTTAAAGATGGAAGGGTGTTAAGCATTTTAACATGGTAATAAAACACAAAACGTGTTACATTTGGGGGATTCCTAAACTGCTTAAATGTACATCTTTGGTTTAATTGTTTATGTTTTATAGAGCTAATATGTTTCATTTATATAAAACTGTATTACATAATAACAGTTATAACACAAACATAAAATTTCTGCATAGAACGTAGAATTGCTCTAATTTTTACTGTGTTGGTAGGTTTGTAATACTGGGTTACTATGCTTTACCATTTATTCATGTTTATCTGTTTAAGAAATAACAATTGATGCTTGTCCATTTATTAGATATTACTGAGGTAAAGGCTTTAGTTTTCGGTCCAAAAAGGCAGGTAGGTCAAGGCAAGTTGGGTTTCTTATGGCAGTCAGCAATAGTGGGGTATGGTTTACATGTTTTGCTACAAGAAATCATTGAGCATGTAGTAAAAGTTAAGCAGAAAGTACTTGTTGGCAATGGTTATATGGTGTATACAGGTGATTTTAGGGTACTTACGATGGATATAACATTTTATACAGATTGGGGATGTGGTATAAAGGTTTTCTAATGATACATGTTTTAATGTGTTCTGTCACTTGCAGGATGATGAATGTCATAGTGCTGAAATATGAAAGACCAACATAGTGGGTTAAGCAGAGTTATTGTTCCAGAAGGTAGTCACTGCTGCACAATTTGAGCTTGACCAATCAGAAAGTCAATAACCCAAGGTGGAATAGGGTCACAGAACTTGTAGAAAGAGGAAGGCAGATGGTTCATTGGAACTCAAGAAAAGTACATGAGAGAGGGTACACGTGCACATCCTCAGGGGTCAAGAGAAGCTACTGCAGCCCCTTAGGTGTCATCAGGTAATCAGGGTGCCACCATGGTGGGTGACTTGGAGGGGACAAGTCTTGATGTAGCTATCAGGTTGATAGTGTTTTTTGCAAGATTTGAGTGCAGATAACAGGCCATATTTGCAAGAGTTAAGGGTTAGGGTCTGAATATCAAGAGAATAGGTTGGGAGGATACATTGGACAGTTTTGAGTCAAGTGAGGACAAAGTTCATCTACTGCTGGGTCAGATTGTAGTCCCAGGATCTGGAGGTCTGGAGGTTACACCTTTTCAGGAGTTGCTGCTGAAAGCCACGGTGGTGTCATCATTACCTAAAGAAACAGGTTTGTTAGTGATGCTGTATATTCCTTTAGCAGTAAAGAAAAAGGCTTGGAATGGGAGATACACAGGTGTATTTGAGTTGATGATGCATAGTGTCTGGCAGAGACTGAAACTTTGGGGTGAAGGATTTGGCCACCACTTTAGTAGTTTTAGGGAAGAAAAACCTGGATAGGTATAGGACCAAAACTTGGGACAACTGGGTCCTAGCTTTTGTTTATATTATGGAGATAATTTTGGAAAAGGATTATTCACAAGGTTTACCATTGCTGGTTTCTTTTTTCAGGATATGAGAAGCTCAATGACTGGAGGCAATGCCTGATTATTGTTTGACCAGCACTTTAAGAAACTGAAGGCAGTTGATAAAAAGCTCAAATTGTTGTTACAATATGCTGATAAGTGGCTTGGTACTATGGTGGATAATGCACAGTCAGTTGCAAGCTGGAATGAGTGATAATGATCTTAGAATTGCTAGTTCTTGATATGTTATTGTTGATGGATGAATGTGGCCTGATTGGTGTTCTACACAAAGCTATTTGGTTTGTGGAGGTGCTCATGGAACAATGGTTTACTGGCACAAGGTTAATGCAAGAGGAGTAGTGCCATTAGACAAAAATAGGCCTTGTCTGGCAGTCTCAAGCAATTGCGGAGGTCAGGGAAATTTTTGTGGAGTTAGGGGCTGGGGTCCTTTTGGAGGCAGCCAGGTAGATCAAGTTACACATTCCACCATTAATCATTAGCTAATTATTAAAATCGATTAGTAGGAGAGGAGCTAATTTCAGGATTTAAATCAGGTTTTAGTATAAAGTAATAGGTTGACAGTAGCCAAAAGATTCCTAGCAATTTGACATCAGTTACTGCTAGAGGGGATGCGACTACTGCTTTGTCATTTAAAGAAGTTGAAAGTTGTTGAGTGTTATGTCCTTTTGATGTGCCATCATTTAAGAAGTGTCACGTTTCTCCACTCAGGTTGGTATGTAAGAAAAAAGGTGGTGAACTTCAATTAACTCATAATTTGTCTTTTCCTGTTGGTGGATCTCTCAATGATCACAAATGACAGAGAGGGCACAAAGGTAGGATATGTCTCATTGGATGATGTGGTTAGTATTATCAAGGGTTTGCAGGACCCATGGTTAGATAAATTAACTACTGAGGCAGTATTTCATCTGTTACCCATTAGCAAAGCTGGTTGACCTTGGTTAGGGATGCGTTTAAAGAAAAAAATGTTATTTTGACAAAGCAATATCTGTGTGGTATGCCATAGCCTACACCACATTTGAGAAATTTAGTACAGCTGTGCAAAGGACAAGGCAGCAATAGTCCGATCGGGCATCTGGTGATGCATTATTTAGACAATTTTCTTACTGACTGGGGAAGGCAAACAGGTGGTCACTGAAGCTAAGAACTTTTTTATTGACTTGTGAAGAGGTTTAGAAGTGTTACTAGCAGATGATAAGGTGGAAGGTCCTTGTAAAAGCTTAACATTTTTGGGCTTAGAAATTGATGCAGCACATGGGGCTACTTTGTTTACCTTTGGAAAAAGTCAACAAGCTAGTATTTTTGCATATAAAAGTAAGGTGAAAGTGACAGAGGTCATGGAAATACTGAGTTCATTAAATTTTCCATGTAGAGTGGTTGGTACAGGTCGAACATTCACAAGATCGGGGACTAATTTAATGAGAGGAGGGCACAGTAAGCACCCCTGGATGCATATATCGAGAATGGTTAAACAGGATGTTGAGATCTGGCTGTGTTTTTGAAGAATTTCAATTGAAAATCTTTTTGGTAGGATGATTGGGTTTCTTTGGAAAAGTTACAGTTGTTTACAGATGTGAATGGAATGTGGCTAGGCTGTCAGGTTTGTATGATGCTACCAAACTCTAGGGGTTGTGCGGATATTTAAAGGATGGGAAAGGGTGAAGGGTGCTAGGTTTTGACAGGAGACTTTCATTAGAGAGGTTGCTTTTCAGACTGCTTTTGGTCAGTTTTTGAGAAGTTGTTGATAGTCATACATAGCATATACTGCAGTCAGTGTTGCTTGTTTTTATGTGCTTTAGGACCTTTAGGGTCAGCAAATTGCTGGATATTTTCTATTGGTGAGATATTTTCATTATGCAGTCAGTGGTTGTAATATGGCTACACAGATCAAAGATGGATCAAAGTAGGCAAGGTCAACAAGTGATGTTACAAGCAAATTCAGTCCGGTAAGGTAGGCTTTGTTGTGGTGAAGAGTGTGTCACTCAGTAGAGGATAGCTTAGTTTTTCTTGATTCTTAGGGTAAGGCAGAGTCAACTGGTCATTTTGCTTGAGTTGTACACAAGTATTTGGGGTGTTAAGTTATTAGACCTGAGTGTTTTCCGATGCATTCATTTTGAATAGGTAGGGCATCAGAATTGGTGGTAGAATGTAGGTCAACTGAAGTGATAGAAAGGACTCGAAGATGGATTATGATGCATTTGGTTAATGTTTCAGTGTTTATTTTGATTATTTGCAGGGTGCAGCAATTCTATAATTACTGGAAATTATTTTGTTTATTGGGCAGCAAAGTGGTCAATGATGCAACTTCATGGAAACATGTTAGAACTTGAGCTGTCAAAATGGGAAGTGATTTGGAGTGGTCTTAGAGGGATGCATTGGCATACATTAGCTGGTAAGATACAGATGTTGCATTTTCAGGATTAGCACAGATGGTAAGAGGGCTGGCAGCCTCAAAACAGCAATATCCTAAGGTTATGTTTGTTTAGTCAGAGATAATACTTAGATTGCTTTGGAGACATGTTGACTGCATTAAGAACACTGAGATGGCTCCATGTTTTGGTAATCATAGGGTAGCACAAGCATTTGTGTTTAGATATCAGGGTTGTGCTTCATTATGACTTTGTAGATAGGGACCATGTATTGTTCAAAACAGATGGAATACATTTGTATGATGTGGGGCTCAATTTGTTTAATGTGAATTTAGCCATTTTGTTACAAGTGATGCTGAAAAAAAATGTGAGTTAGTCTCGCTATGCCAGAAAGGGCAAACAGTCTGTGACAGTAACCTGGTGGACAGATTTAGAGGAGTCTTGTGAAGAGACCCCTCTATTCCACCTTTCTTTGTGGACTGGTTTAGATACAAATTGGTGTTGGCAGTGGTACACTATTCGGACTGGCATGGGTTAATACTGTTAGAAGTTTAACATTGCTGTTTAATGTAGGGGTAAGGAGTTCAACACCTCCAAAACTGGTAAAAACCGTACATAATGTTGTTGTCTTTATATAATTTTGATGATTTGAATTTCTATTGTTGAATGTTAAATAAACTGTTCATAGTGACTTTATTGGTTTCATTTTAGTGTTGAGAAGGGCTATTTTGTACAGTCATAGGTTCATAGGTTCATATGTTTGTACTAGGCTAATGGCCCTGGAGCCTTTACAAACCTAGCCCATAAAATTACCCTGGCATTATGCCACCCGACCTTAGTTCCCAGGGCCTCTGTCAAGTAGATCCACTGGAGTGATCCCCAGGGTGAATTTTCTATTTCCCATCCACTCATCAAGATTTTTCTTGAAGAGGGCCAGTAAGGTGCTCTGTTTGACATGTATATGAAGTCTATTCCATAGCATGGGCAGTCTCTGGATTATGAACCTGTCCCTCCAGCATGTTCTGTTGATTGTGGTAATGAGGTTGAGGTCTCTGCAGTACGTGGTGTGAAGTAATTGGAATTTCTTTAGATGTAGCATTTCTAAAAGAGCAGGACCAGACATGGCTTTGTAAGTCAAGCAGAGATCACCTCTAAGTAGGCAATATGAGCCAGAGAATATTTGGAGTTTTTTGATTCTGTCCATGTAGGACAAGTGTTTAAGGCCTAGGATCCTCATTGTGAGGTACTTATGCAGCTTCTCCAGTTGATGCAGGTGTCTAGTGAGGTGCATGCCAAATGGGGCATTGTACTTAATGACTGGCCTAATGAGGGAAGAGTAGAGGAAGACAATGACCTCTTTCTTCCTGGATGCAAAACCCTTAGTAATGAGATGTGCCACACAGAAGGACTTTCTGACCACACTGGCAATTTGGTGATCAAAAGAGAGGTTGCTGTCAACCTGTGTTCCCAGATCTCTTATAATGCCTTTTGTGTTCATTCAGTGTGGTAATTCATGGGAACTCATTTTTTCGCAAAGGGGACAATGACACATGTTTTGGCATTGAGCATAAGGCCATGGTTCTGACACCAGTCGTTGGTCTCATTGAGGCTTTTCTGTAGGATGTCAACTTCACTTGGGGAGCTAATAATAGCTCATCATCTGTAAACTTTTTCATCCAGAGTCCCTTCATGTTGGCCTGGACTTCAGAGAAGTAGATACCAAACAGGAGAGGACCCAGGACTGAACCTTGTGGGACTCCACTCATGAATGGTCAGCAGTCTGACTTGGAGTCAACTACTTTTGCACTGTGTGTTCTATCTGTGAGCCAGTTTGCAACCCACCTAGTGATATATGGGTTTATGCCTTGCTTAGTGAGTTTTTCTATGATTCCTAAGTGGAGAATGGTATCAAAGGCTTTGGCCAGATCAAGGTAGGCTGTATGAACCACCTTGCCTTCATCCACAGCTCTGGTGACTGACTCAAAGAAGTCAACCAGGTTGAGCAGGCATGATCTACCCTTCACAAAACCAAACTGTGTGGGATCCAGAGTTTGGAGATACCCTATATCCTTGTTTATTAGGTCCATGATTATGCATTCCATAACTTTGCATATCAGACTCATCAGGCTAATGGGGAGATAGTTCCCAGGGTCTGTAGTCACTCCTCCTTTGTGGAGAGAGATGACTGTAGCAGTGCACCATTTGGTAGGGACAAAACCTGAGGTGAGGCTGTGATTGAATAGGGCACACAGATGAAGTGCCAGTTCACTCTGTAGTTCATGTACAACATAGCCTGGGATATTGTCAGGTCCCATAAAAGCTGCATTCTTGGCCTTGGACAGTGCTGTTTTAACCTGTGCAGCAGTAATACTGGGTGCCTGGAAATCTACTGGTGATTGTCCCTTTGGGGATAGAGAGAGGGGTAAAGTTGGTACTGAATCTGTCGGCCAGTATATTGGCAATATCTGTTGATTCGGTATAGGAGGCAGCATTGTGCAGGAGCACAGAGCAAATCTGAGTATTGCCATGGAGATTCTTTACACAACTGTAGAAGGCCTTGTGGTTGTTTTTACTATCTGCTGCAAATCTGTTTTCATAGATAGCTTTAGAGGATTCGATGAGGGATCTCAACTTTTTGTTGAGGCTGATAAGGAAGTTTTTCCAGTCTTGGGACTTCACCTTATTCTGCATCAGTTTTCTCCTTCTGTTGTAGAGTTTGTTTATGGCAGGAGACCACCAGATCGGCTTCCTTTTTTTGGAGTAGGGAGTCTTGGTTCTACTGGATATGGTGAGATCCATGCATTTGTGTATGTGTTCGTACAGTGCATTGGTGTGTGACTTGGTGGTCATGCTACTATTCTCCATTTCCATGGGTGCCATGATGTTAGCCACCTCTGTTTTTAGGATCCCAAATTTAGTTTTGGAGAAGTTTTTCATGGTGATTACTTTTGCGATGGGAGGGGTGGGCATTGGGGGTTTTGTGGATTTCCAAGGTGATTAGTTTGTGGTCAGATTTAACCAGGCAGGTGTTGACTATAGGTGTAGAGCAATGGTCAGCCATGGTAGTAATGACCAGGTCAAGGATGTTGCTACCTCTAGTGGGGTTAAGAATGAGCTGGTCCAGGGCATTGGAATTAATAAATTCCAGGAAACGTTGGGCAAGTGTATTGGACCCTAATATTCTCCAGGGTGCTTAGGAACATGGAGTGTGAGTCTTGGGACATGGATGTGGACCTATGGCAGGCTAAGACCTGAATCACTATCTCTGATGCGTTATGTTGGGCTACTAGTCTGGAGGTGTGCACATCCTTTATGAATATGAAAACCCCACCGCTATTGGAGCTTCGGTCCATGTTCTGGGGCCAAAAGGTGTGGAATGAGTTATAGCCTGGTAGTCCAGGGGTGCTTTCTGCTGTTTTGAACCAGATCTCTGTTACAGCACAAGTGTCAATGTTCTCCATTTTAAGGACTGCTTTGAGCGAGTGCATTTTGAGATTTAGACTTCTAGCGTTGAGCAGCATGACCCTCAAATTGCATTTATTTGTAGATGTTACGGTGGTAATTTGGTCTTTGAAATACCACCTAAAAATTCACTATAAGGGTGGTAAGAACCTTGGCCAGTATCTAGAAGCCCAGGGGTGACAGATGCAGGCCATCTTTGGCAAAGCATTGAGGTCTATCAATCATGTCATCCCAGGCAGACAGATACTGGATCCCCTTAGAATGACACCAGAAACTTAGACAATTGTTGAAATCAATAATTTTCTGCTTGTACTGTGGTATCATTCTGGTTGATGGCAGGATGCTGCTCAGGGCTAGAGTCATACCCACCTGGGCTACATAATCCGAGAGCTCATCCATGTCTCTTTTCACATAGTCCAGTTAGGTACATCTCAGGTCATTCACACCCACATGTACAATGACAGAGTCGTATTTGTACCTGTTGTTGAGGGACCTGAGTGCGAGCGCTATGTGGTGGATCCTGGCACCTGACAGGCAGCTGACTTTCTCCTTATTCAATCTAGTGAGTGGGACATCAGTGTGCCTCACTGTCGAGTCACCTATGACTAGTGTGTTGGGCATGCTGTTTTGCCTTAGGGACTTTTGTTGAGTGGCACACTGTTTTAGGAGAGTTAGGTGTCTCGTGATTAGTGTTGTGTTGTGGTGGCTGAGTGTGTTTCTGCCTTGGAGGTTTCTGGTGTTTGGGTAGATTTTAATTGAGATGCTCTGTGAGGGAGGGTGTGTGGTTTGTGGTTTTATGTATAATTACTGAAATACAGCATCAGCAGGAAAAACTCAGCTTATATTTCTTGTGCTGTATTTCCATATGAAACACTCCCTCAGATTCACGAATCCTCCGTGTAAGACTAAATAAGTCTTACTCGGAGGCTGCAGTTGAATGGTATGACATCAGCATGCCATGAATATTCATGAGGGCACACTGACTCAACCCCAACTCCAACACGGACTGTGCAGGCAAGCAGTGGGTGTGTCCGACTGCCGAGCAGTGTAAAGGTCTATGTCTCTGCAAGTGTGTGAAATGCAAAATGTCAACACACAAGAGAGAGTCCGCTCAAATGTCCATGTACCCAACACCACACTCCCTGACATTGTAAAGCCCCAGCACAGTTATAAAAAGTAAAACATTATTTTTTTTTAATTCCCAATATAGCTGCCCCTATTAGCGCTTGTGTGCGTGGGTGTGCCTATTGCTTAGCTGCAGTTAGCAATCATGACATGGAAGAGCATAGTAAGGAATGTTTATGCAAATTACACCAAACAGTAATAGCGTAGTGGTAGAGTATTCACACAGAGAGGAGGCATTCACGGTTCGAGTCCCACCACTCCCCTTCCCATTTTATGTTCCAAATTAGTATATGAAATAATTCCTGACATATATGATTAAACTTTTACTAAAAAGCATTGAAATGGCATATGTATCAGTGAACAAAATGTATATTTATAAAGGAACCTGACATATAGCGCAATATAGTTGCCCATAGCTAAATTGCACTTTACCCAGCGCATTGTAGTTGCCCATAGCTAAATCGAGCTTTACCCAGCACAATATAATTGCCCATAGCTAAATAGCGATTTACCCAGCGCAATCGGTTTGCACGGAGCTGTGCGCCGTGCGAACCAGTGCACCATCGGGCAATGTGGAGCAACATAGAGCAAAGTTGCTTAAACACAGCCACGCCCCCTAACCTGTCTGGACAGTAGTAAAATAAAAAGCAATGATATGGTTTGAACCCAGGACACTGTGCACCATAATCAAAGTACTGAACCACTAAGCCACGACAGCATAGAAGAAGCATCAACTGTTAACATATATATAGTAATAAATGTTAGATTAACCATTGCTAAGCAGGTCTGCAGACAGCCGAGAATATTCAAAAATGGCCAATTACAGAAAAGTGCGGGAAATGCGGCATATTTAAGATGCATAGGCGGGAATACTCACCATAACTGATTGTAGCTCATATCTGTAGTTAGAATGTCTGGTGCTGGAGAGGATACATGCTTTTGAGTGCAATGCTGGGGCATCGAGGAGTCAAGATAGATGGTTTGGCTCCTAGTCCATCGGCATGAGACTCGACTCCTGCAGGGCCAGTTCCAAGGAACAGAGTATAAGGCAGAGGCTTGGAACCGGTTGGCTCATGAACTCACCAGTGCCACAGGCGTCCCTCGGACTGGTGAGCAGGTCCATCACCACCATGCAGACCTGAAGGGAGGGAAGCAGGACCTTCTGAACCAGTGGATCCAGGAGGCTCATCATATGCATGATGCCCCACTACTATGTAGGTAGCCATGGTATGCAATATGTAAGACAAGCTAATATAGTCTAAATAATGGATAGGTATGTCTCAATATCCCTTCATTTACTCCACAGCTGCAGGTGTTCATGCTATGAATCAGCAAGCCTATGCAGATAGGCTGCTAAGGCTGCACCACCAGGCAGGTTAGTAAATATTCTGCATGTATTGTTACATGATATATGTGAGTGAGCATGACAAAAGTGTTTTAGCCCAATTATACATCAATAAAATGTCCTGAATAAATCCTCTGCATTTACTGTTATATAACAAACATCAGTGATCCAGAAATATATGTACTAACCCACCAATCAAGGAAAAATAAGTCTGGAATACTATCCCTGCATGTACTGTCATAACATATAAGTGAGCAGGCCTGAAAAAGAGTGCTGTAACCTATCAAGAAAGGTATAATATGTCCTGAATATGTCTTCTGTATGCATGTAATATAAAGTAAAGGAGAGAGCCTGTAGAAAAGAGTGCTCAATGTAATTAATAAAGGTATAAAACTTGGAGTGTGTCTGTGTCACTTACTTTGAAATGTTGTTGTACCCTTGCAATAAATAAATAGTACTGTTGTATTAGGTGCTGTCAACCCACAGTTGTGCAGTCCCATAGGAAGTGGATGAAGGAAGTGGCAGTAGCTGTGAAGCATAAAACATTCATTCCCTGAATAAATCCTCTGCATGTACTGTTACATATCATAAGTCAGATAGCCAGGAACAGAGTGTAGTAACCCATGAATAAAGCAAAAACATGTCTGGAATACTATCTCTGCATGCACTGTCATAGAAAATAAGTGAGTGAGCCTGAAAAACAGTCTTGTAACCTATCAATAAAGGTATAATATGTCCTGAATAGGTCTACCATATGCAGTGTAATGTCAAATAAAGGAGAGAGCCTGTAGAAAAGAGTTTTAATGTAAATAAGAAAGGTATAATACTTGCAGTGTGTATGTGCCAGTTACTCAGAAATGTTGTTGTACCCTTGCATTGAAGAAATGTTACTGTTGTATTAAGTGCTGACAACCCCCAGTAGTGCAGTCCCATATAAAGTGGATGAAGGAAGTGCCAGTAGCTGTGAAGTATGTAACAGTCCTCAACAGTTGTGAAATGGCTGACATGCATAGGTAAATCTGGCACACGAGTAGCCAGTCCAGGTGTTCCCCAGAAATGTTAGTGTGCTACCTGAAAAGTAGGGTTGTGTAGAAAATCAAGTGAAAAAGGCATGTGAACACACCCAGATGTGCCGATACATAACAAGTTAATATAATACAAGTATGTAACAGTAACATCTGCATCTTGGACAGTTACTAGGTCAGATATACATTAGTTATGTAATAAAGTAGCCAAACCCATAACACAATCAAATGCATGTTGCCTAGTGTAATAATACATGTAGGGGATATACACCTGCAGTTAATAGGAATGTAGTGTACAGCTAAAGTACTAATAAGATGTTAATGGAGGTTTCTTTTTACACCCTACTCCATGGGCATAAACAATGCAATTCCACACCTCAATGGGTATGTCTAATCTCATAAGATTTGTTGGGACATATGTCCTATTGTTATATAAAATCTGCATTTACTTTGATGCATGTCCCCTGTTAAAACATCACAATATTGGTGGCCTGTTGCCACCAATCATCCCTGCATGCTGTTGTAATGTCCACTGTTGTTCAATACATGCATGTGTTATGCTTGCTGTTCAACTGTTGTAACCCTGGTGTGTTGGGTTAATGGAAATATTACTGCATGCTGTTACAACTAACTTGGAATGCTGTTGTCTATGTTGTAATTAAACGCACCTAATCACAGAACGTATGGGAAGGCTGGTCCCAGCGGACCCACCTGACCCTCCTCAGCTGGCAGTTGCACCTGGCACCAGCAGGTCTGATGCCCAGCCAGGGCCATCCTCCTCCATTGGTCCTGTTCCACCTTTGGGTGGAAGCGCTGCAGGGGATGGGGCTCACCCCCCCTGCAAGCATGGGTGGAGAATGGCCTCCTGTCAACCTCTGAAGGGTCCAGGTTGTGGTGTGTAGGGAGATCCAGTGTTTAGTCGCTGATACCCTATGCCAGCTTGATGCGAGAGTGACGTGACTCATGGGTGAGCCTGCCCCTCCTATGCAGCCCCCAGCACAGCAACCCTCGGGTCTGTGAAGGTCCAGTGGTGACTGCCCATGGGTGGGGATCTCAGTCCCACTGTTACCATCTGTGGGCTCATGGGCTTGCGATTTCCAAACATCCGTCCCCATCAATTGTGTTCACCCACCCCATGTGTCATACTCTGCCCCTGTATGCATCTTGTTTGTCTTGTCTGTTTACCTACCCAATGTACCTCCCCAAATATACCTACTTCCTCTACCTCACTTTCCACTCTCCCCTAAAAAAAAAAGGCAATCTGTACCCGCAAAAAAATTATGCCCCATACATAGCTGCCCATTTCGCACACATGTTCGCTGGACATTTAAACTGATACTTATAAATGGCAGTACAACAAACTTTGTTGTCCTCACCCCTCTCTCAGGGGTGGAAGGTTTCAAATTTCCCTCCAAATTTGCAACATATGCACAGCTGTTTCTGCTAAAGAAATGGGCAGCTATGATCCTTCCCTACACCTGTCCTGCACATCCCGAGCTTGTTTTCCTACTGTCTTTCCCTCTTTGTGCCCCCTTTTTCACCACTTTCCTATCTCCCCGTTTTCTTTTCTTTCAAAGAAATTAGGGCAGGGGTTAGGTTAGCGGGAGTAAGCACTTTTAAGCAGTAGTAAGCGGGTTTAAGCGAGTGTGTGCATGTGTGCACTTAGCTAAGCATCGCTAAGCATCATGCAAACCCATGCAAACCCGCTTACAACTGCTTAAAAGTGCCGTAGTCACTCTAGGTCAGGGCCCTTGTTCTGCTCAGCAGCAAAATAAAATACCTTTATCAGTCTTGAACCAAAGACCTCGCACACATAAGACTGCATGAAGTACCACTAAGCCACAACAGATATACAACAACTTGAAGCTGCAAAACATATATCATGCATTACAATGAGTGAATGTAAAGGAAAAATAGGAAGGCCATAACACAAAGCCTGTTCTGTTGATCTTTACCAGCAATTGTTGTGGGATTGCATTACATGAGTGTGATGTGAGAAACAGCCAATCAAGCAGAAAATAATGTTGCAGAGGCACTTTAAAACCCCCACACAGTATCATAGCAACACAAACACTGGCATATCTGAGTAGTGCAGATGCCATACCTCCTAACTCAGTCAACTTTCCAGGGATGTCCCTGATTGTGAAACATATTTTAGCTGTGTCCCTCCGAATCCCTCAGAAAAGTACTGATGTCAGTCAGAAAGGTGGGCTATTACACAATGAATACTGACAATAATAACAGTAGACACCGCTTGTATGTCATGAAACGAGTACTAATCCATATGCACTGCTTCACTGAAGTATACACCTACTGTCCCTATTATGTGTAAGATGTACCTCACTTTCAACTACCTATCCATGACACCATGCAAAGATGTATCTGACTGTTCCATAGGCCCGGCAGAGGCCCAAACGCAGGCATATAGGCTATACTGCTGTTACACACTCTGCCAATAGCTTTCTTAGGACCTCCCGAAGCATACCCTTATGTAGGAGTATAACACAGAAATACCAATGGATGTAGCCATGTACTGGTAGCAACTGACTGTAACTATGCCATTGTAACAGTGCTGAAAAGACCTGTGAGTTGCACAGACAAAGAATGACAGTATAACCACTGGCTACCATCTGAGTAGGTTCACAGGTGGGAACCATGCAGACAGACAACCTGCACTGATAAACCAACAGGCACACACCAATCCTGCAAGTCCAATAAGATAATATTCACACATTAATGCATAATGCTCTCAGTATGTAAGCATCCCCCCCAATTAAAAGATACTTGTGTGTTTAGGGTCTACCAAGTGTGTAGGTAGGCATACTCAGTACAGGAATTGTCCAGTTGTCCTGCGAACCCTGAGCTAATGTCAACAGTAAAAAACATAAACCCTGCAGAAGTCAGTACATTAATATTCCCAGTATAGTCACATAAATGTTGTGTAAGCATTTGTAGTGGTGAGTAAAACTCTACACTGATAGCTCAGTATTTGAAGTGGCAACAGTCAGGTCTGAGTACAACATATACATCACTGTCTACACCTCTAGCTTCATTTATAAGACGTATACCAACCTTCTGACTTAAACAACAGTGTCCACAGCAAACAAGCATGGGCCCCAATCTGGATATCTGAAAGGGCTACTCCTACATACCTTAGCAATTTATAGCATTGCGTTGCTATGTCAGTGAGTACTGCAATTACCACTCAGTAGGCTGTATGCATTTACCAAATGCTGGGCAACAATTGGTGCAGAGGGCATCACATGCACATGTGCAGATACCTATAAAAGCAGATAGTACTTGCTATCCCCACATGCAATCATTACATTGTGAGTTCCACATAGTGAACAACCCCAAGCAGGAAAAAAAAAAAAAAACAACAGTACGTTTCTGTACCAAAAAAAAAAAAAAAAAAAAAAAAAAACATACACAGACGGACCTGGAAGGGACATACAGGTATGTAACAGTTTGTAGTTACCAGCAGGTAGTAGATGGTTATGGTTAGTACTGTAGATCCTCTGATACATGCATATGTGGCAGCAGTAGGTATGTATGCACTGATGCCATGCATAAGTATTGCCATGGTGAAATTGTTGTGTAGCTGTGTGCAGTGGGACATAAGTGTGACATTTGTAGCTCAGCAGTACATGTCAAACATCTGAACATGTTATCTATGGTCTGTACAGTACTGCATTTAATGGTAGTTTTGGGGAGTATTGCAAATGCCTAGATAAACTTGGCTGTCACAGAGTAAGACATGCATGATAGTCACATAATGTGTAGCTTAGCATTGGCAACCGCTGTAGCAGGCTAGCATAGTAATGTATCATTTGCAGCTATGTATACCCTTGTACTATTACTGTATGCACACATGTCACAACTGTCCATGTTGTAGGAAGGCCCAACAGGTCATCCGTGAGGTGTATGGACTTACAACAGTGTGGACCTTGTGTCTGTATGGCACACACATATGTTGAGATACATGTGTGTCTGATGTATGAGCATCTGTACATGTGCATAGAGCAAGGGACATACTGCTACTGTTTGTGAAGGGCGGACATTTATATGTTGGTGCAGGTTGTTATGTGCATATATATATATATATATATGTAGGTTGTAGTGTGTGTCAAACAAGACAGCATACAATGCTGGCATATGACATGTGTTGTTCAAATGCCATGGTTATGCTTTGTTAGGTATATAGTCTCCCAGATATGGGGTCCTGCTAAAAATATATATGGGCTGAGAACATCTTCCATGCATTCTGCACAAGACTGTGCAATATCATTACATAACTGTATCCCCCTCTACCTTTGCATAATTGATATTCCCACCATGAAAGGTGGACTGTATATGTGCTGATATGCATATCAATCTGTACACAAGTGGATGTTGAAATGTACGCTCCATCTGAATGTTGTACATATATTACCATCCTTGTTGTTAATAGCCCTGTACCCATGAACTAACACATAGGTGGTAGTGTACTCAACACCGAAGGTGTGATAAGAGACTACGGGACACAGGTGGACAGTAGTGTCCCTAATGATGATCACTGTGCCACACTAGTCATGTAAACCTAGTACAGTCCACATGTCATCAGTAAATGTGTGTCATCCATGAAAACAGAGGTCAGGGCTCCACTCCACTCATCAATCATAACACCCATCATAGAGTACAATGTCCCTGTTGGTATGTACCTCAGAAGACATCCACAGCAACAGTAGATGCCAGACACATACCTCACAAAGAGTATTACCAGATTCCAACAGATGCCCTATGCTGACTGTCTTACAAAACCACAGCTACACTGTGTCACATACTGCCTACCCAGAGTCTACCCCTGCCCAACATACAAAGCTATGGCAAACCCACAGGTGCTGTATGTGCTCCATGTAAACAGATGGAACACCAGACAAGATACATGCTCTACTGATCAACACCTTGTAATGTAAAAACATGCTCGAATGGCACATCATCTTCACAGACACATACCATACTGTGGAACCAACTACCTGTCAACAGCATATAAAGGTCCTCATTAGCAGTTGCCATCAATAACCATGATGATTGCATGTGAGATAGGAAACACAACCTGGTAATCACCCCTGTGGCTCTGCATGACAGCGGCACATGGACCTATATTACATGTGTGTTGTAGTGCAGGGTACCATATGTCTAGGCTACCATAGGCAGTATGGATAACAGCCTATCAGCTACCTAGGACACGATACACACACGCATGTACCTGTTGCAACACATGCTATGTGAAGTTGACTGTGTGTGATGGAGAATGTCTATGTGAATGTGTCAATGATGTGTATATGTGTGATAGCCTAGTGGGAATCTGTGTATACCATGGTATGTAGTGTTGTAGCTCTAATCCCATCAAAAAGTCTGTATACTATTGCCAGGCAGGGAAATCAGTATGGCATACATTGTGACGTAGTCCCATGTTGTCGAATGGAGTGTGCCTTTGTAGGCTAAAGCAGTACATGCATGCTTATTGATTGTTAACACTAATGAATACAGGTCACGTATGGACTGTAGTACTACCTGAAGCTGTATGCCTCAACTGCACAGTATGGTTTATATACACATGGCTTGGTAACACACTTTTGTTTGTTACCTGTAGTCCTCACACATCACATACCTCAGGCATGAGGTTATGTATGTGCTGACACACAGTAATGTATGGTACACAGGTAACTGTAATCTGGGTTGCCATACCCTTGTGTCTTGTAGGTATGTCTGATGTGTGTGTGTGGGTATGCCTGTAACATGGCCTCAGTAGTATGTGTGTCACAGGATATAAGTGTGTATCTAGCAACATGTATAATGTAGTACAGCAGTATGCGACCTATAGTGGTGAATGTGCACATATGTTACTGAGGGGTTTGCTATCAACAGGTAGTGTGGTGTACTGCTAGTACTGTAACCGTACTGTACATAGATTTAAATGGATGACAAATGTCTGTATACATTAGCTTCATATACACCTCCTGTGGCTAGGTGTTGCATTGTGTCACATACAGTGTGCCATGTACTGTTGTATAGTCCTACATACTGGTTTCACTTTGTGGCTGTGCAGCACATGGTTTGGTATATAGAATGTGCCAGGCACTGTCAGACAGTTGTGGTCTTAGCAGTCATATATGTTATTAAAAGTGTGTATCTGCTGACAGCCAATAGGTTGCTATATATGGCATTTCAATGATGTCTGTACATTAGAATGTTGAGTGTGCAACATGGCTTTTTCACAATTACTGTTTAATTGTCTTCCAGGGTTATGGCACACAACAGGAAGCCATCCTATACCCATGGGGAGGAGGAAGTTATCACAGATGCACTCATCCAACATTATAATCTTCAGTTTTCAAGATCCTGCCAGGACCAGCATGGTCACACTGCACTGTGGCAGGATGTTGTCCATCAGCTGAATGATGTAGGCATGCATAACCAGACTTATGAGCAGGTATGCCATCACTGCAGTGATTTAATCAGACATGTCCGGCAGCATGCCTCCGATGTCCACAGACAACAACTTGCCACAGGTGGTGGTGCTGCTACACATCCCCCCCTCAGCAGAGTGGAAGAGCTGCTCCTCAACGTGGTGGCTCCTGGCCAACCAGTACAACACACTTGTGTCATCATGGAGGCCGGAGTCACCCAGCACAGCGACAACGAGCATGCAGGTAACATGGCATATCCTTAGACCACTGTTATCCCAAGTGTTATAATATGCATTAATCAGATGTATACTGTGTATGCAGAATATGTGGAGCCTGGTGTCATACAATACTGATAATTCTGGACATTATCTGTATGCCTGTGACTGTCACCCCATGTACTACTGTATAATTGCAGACTCACAGCAGCGTTGCCATAATTGTTGACACTGACATACTGTCTCATATCCTTGCAATCCCTCTGGTGTGATAGCACAACAGCAGACCCATGCTGGTGAGTGGGCTACAGTCAATATAGCATATAACATGTGCATGTCATAGGAGAGTTGTAGGCCATATACACATGTTAAACACCTACACATAGTGCATGCTCTGCATGTTCCCTGTGTGACTATGCATTTCCAGGTGACATGAGTACCTGACTCATACACGTGCAACACACAGAGCATCACAAACAAGTGGGGTACACTGTAGTGGACATTGTATAGGTATAGTCAATACACATGGACACAACATACACCACTTTGTCATATGCAGTATGTGTTAATTTGATACACATGGCATATGTAGACACCTGCTGCAAGGTCGTACTCCAGTATCCCATATGTCATCAACACAGCACACATACTATACCTGGGGGTAGGGGCCTATCATGGGGCAGTGTGACATGCGTCAACACACAATGCAGTCATGTTAGGCAATGCTCCCTATTGAACACCTGACATGCCCATGCAACGACTGTCTGTGAACTGTTTAGTGTAGCCTAAGTGGTGCAGGTCAGGTACAGCAAGATAGTTGCCAGTGTGACATGCATCAGTGTCCTTGAGTGACCACATGATGCTGCCTGATGATGGCTCATGGTACTGCACTACATCCAGTTACAGTACCTGCAGTACTACACATAGCATTCATTGTTAGACACCTGACAGTTGTATGCATCTGGACATGGTTCATATACCTATGAGTGATGGTGCACCGGACATTGGAAAGTGTTTCAGACTTGCAGTGCAATGTTGTGTCCATGTACACATTGTCTACCAGGGTGAGGCCAATCAGTGAACAACACACATGCATCAACGACATGTACACTGTAAACTACAAGGACTGCCTACACTTGCACTGCATGCTGTCGAGCAACACACATCCTGCATGCTGGCATGTGTGAGAGGACTCTTTGGCTTGTGATACTGTACTCCACCATCAACCACTAATGACTATGTTCCATATTGCTGTTGGTGTGTGTGTGTGTCAACTTAAATGTGTAGTGTATTAGTGTGCATGTGTTTATGTGTGAATGTGTGCATGTGTTTATGTGCTCATGTGTGCATGTTCGCATGTGGTCATGTGTGCATGTGTGCATGTGTGCATGTGATCATGTGTTCATATGTGCATATGTTCATGTATTCATGTGTGCATGTGTTCATGTGTGCATGTGTTCATGTGTGCATGTGTTCATGTGTGCATGTGTGCATTTGTGCATGTGTGAGAGCATCCTGTACAGATGGCAAAGTGTGCTTCCTGTCTCCCTCTCACAGGTGCTGAGGTAATGTTGGATAGGTGCAGCAGGGAACCTGAGGTCACTGCCACTAATAGTGACCATGATGATACATGTGTAGTGGCACAGGCATGTTTGACAGGGCCTGTCAGTGGTCCACCAATCGACAGTTCACAGATTTCCACCCCATCTATGCGCACATACGTACTGCCATTACATCCCTCAACACCGATGGCCTTAGGTGAGGAACAGCATACGGTAGGCATTGATCAGGAAAGTGTGGTATCCATGGCACATGCAACCCCACACAGCAGCCATGCCCGGACACACGGAATGGTACCACATAGGCATATGTCCAGGGGTTCTCGTGGGAGCATCACTGGCCGTAATGCCCCTGGTAGGCGTGCCTGCACAGGTCTCACAACCTCAGGTGTGTTCCGGGCTGTGATGCAAGCACAGGCACGTATCGAACGGTACACCAGGCAGGGACTAAGGGTGCAGACGGCTCATAACACTGCATAACATCTGTGACATTGATGCAGGAACAGGATAACATGGTGCTGATGCACAGGGTGACCTACTAGCAGAGTAGCAATGTTAGCATGTTGTGAACAGTAATGGGTAATGATATCCTTGTAGGTGTATCTGAGCAGGCATGATGCATCACAGCAGTGATTATCAATTTTGTATTGTATACACCAGTGTTAATTCCAAACATGGATTGTCCACAAATGTGCCAGTTGGCTGATGTGTGTGGTACTGGCAGCATGTGTTGTTGAGTGGATGTAACGTCTGTTATGTTTTCTGTACAGATTCCAAGGTGTAAATTTGTGAACATGGTGGAGGTGCACTGTTTGCATGTATGTGCATGGTGAGCACATGTGAAGGGTGACATGCCCTGTATTACACAGTGTTAATACTTCATATTTCCTATTGGTGTCCAATATGCATGTCACTACACATATGTCAAACCTTGGGTACACATGTGTGTATGACATGGTATGACACTATGCTGTGGGTGATACTGTTGATATCGCTCATTGGTTAGCATTATTGTAGTGTACATAACCTCAACAGCCTGATTTTAACCAATCATTACATGATGTCTTGATAACTGACACACAGCTGTAGGATACACAGTAGCATTAGAATATTTCCAGTTTTGTACTATACCAGTTACCAGTGGTAATGACCACCACACATTCCCGTGACCACTCCTGTTTGGCATGTGTCCATCCTAGGTACAAGCAGACGCACTAGGGATATGTACATCCACATCTGGTGATGCATACAATGGCCTACAAATAATTCCCCGGATTAGACACCTATCCTCCACAAGTGTATCATACAGACACATACCATGTTGTGAAGCTATGATCTAACAATAGCATAGTCATCCACATTTGCTACACATAGTATCCTGATTGTACCACATTGGTAGTAGCACACAATGTGTAGCAGGGGTACCGATGTGTACAGACAGCCACATGTGATTTCATCTGTCCTTTGATATTCCACATCCCCAAAGCTATGCTGATATCCCTCAGTGTATCACATAAGTAATAAAGTGTCTGTATGCATATACACCAGGTTGTTGTATACCTACCATGAATGGCCAGTGTTGACAGACTGTGTTGTGTTTGGGCATGTCTGTCATATGCCACAGGCATACACCCCCACTCACACTATTCTATAACAACTGTCATATGTGTTTGTGACACAGATGACCTAGGGCACAGCTCACTACAGTGGCTGGACTTGTCACATACATACATATGTGAGCTACGGTCCAAGAAGCAGCAGCAAAAACTGTCAATGGTAACAGATGTTGTTGTGTTGACAGCAGGCTTCACACCTATAATATGAATGAGGTCACATGTACATATATGTCTTGTCCACACAGTTATCAATTTAGGTCACATGTACATATGTGTATTTCCCACACAGATACTTGCAGTGTGCAATGCACATACTGTTGTTTTACAGATATGTCACACAGTAGTAGAAGCAAAATACACAACACATTGCTCAACAGTGTCACACACTCAACAATTACAGGATTCAAAACCCTACATACCTATGTCATGGTACTAGACACATATGCATTACCACGATGCGCCATATGCTTTACTGGGAGTTTTCATTTCCACTGCTGTATTTGTGGGATACTGACATCATCAAACCGGCCAAAGGGGTATTCACCTCTTTCAATGTGTTTTCAAAGTCTCAAAAAAGGCCACTCCTCTCATAGGATTAGACACACATACACCCCCCACACACACACATTCACACTCAGCATTTGCAGGTTTCAAACCCCTACCTAACTATGTTCTGATACCAAGGAGTTACGCATTAACACGATGCACTATATGCTTTACTGGGGCCATTCATTTCCATAGCTGTATTTGTGGGATGCTGACATCATCACACTTGGCAAAGAGGTATTCACCACCCCTAATGTGTTTCCACAGTCTCCAAAAAGGCCACTCTTCTCAAAGGGAATCTTACACACACAGCATTTGCAGGATTTAAACCCCTATTACCTATGTTATGACAGTAAGGAGATATGCATTAACATGACACACTATATGCTTTACTGAGAGCATTCATTTCCAAAGCTGTATTTGTGGGATGCTGACATCATCACACTTGGCAAAGAGATAATCACCTCTCCTAACGTGTTTCCACAGTCTCCAAAAAGGCCACTTCTCTCAAAGGGAATCTTACACACACACATTAACACTCAAAATTTGAAGGATTCAAAGCCCTATCTAACTATGTGGTGACACTAGGGAGATACACATTGACACGACATGCTATATGCTTTACTGGGAGTATTTATTTCCAAAGCTGTATTTGTGGGATGCTGACATCATCACATTTGGCAAAGAGGTATTCACCTCTCCTAATGTGTTTCCACAGTCTCCAAAAAGGCCACCCCTCTCAAAGGGAATCTCACACACACACATTCACAGGATTCAAACCCCTACCTCATTATGATATGACACTAGGGAAATATGCATTAACACGATGCACTGAGAGTGAATGGTCAGTGCAGCCTCGCAGTAACAGTCCATAAAGGTTTCTTCAGGTTTTGGTTCACTTTTTTGCTTCTTTGGTTCGTCTTTGTTTTTATTGAGTTATGCGCTATATGCTTTATTGGGAGTACTCATTTCCAAAGCTGTATTTGTGGGATGCTGACATTATCACACTTGGCAAAGAGGTATTCACCTCTCCTAATGTGTTTCCACAGTCTCCAAAAAGGCCACTCCTCTCAAAGGCAATCTCACACACACACATTCGAAGGATTCAAACCCCTACCTAATTATGTTATGACACTACGGAGATATGCATTAACACGACATGTGATATGCTTTACTGGGAGCATTTGTTTCCAAAGCTGTATTTGTGGGATGTTGACATCATCACACTTGGCAAAGAGGTATTCACCTCTCCTAATGTGTTTCCACAGTCTCCAAAAAGGCCACTCCTGTCAAAGGCAATCTCACACAGTAACTGCAGGATTCAAACTCCTACCTAACTATATTATGATGCTAGTGAGATACAGATTAACATGACACGCTACATGCTTTACTGGGTGTTTTAATCTCCACTGCTGTATTTGTGGGATACCGACATCGTCACACTTGGCAAAGAGGTGTTCACCTCTTTTAATGTGTTGTGAAAGTCTACAAAAAGGGCACTCCTCCCTAAGGGGATCACACCCCCACACACAGCAATTGCAGGATTCAAACCCTATCTAACAATGTTATGATATTAGTAAGATACACATTAACACGACACGCTATATGCTTTACTGTGTGGTTTTATTCTCATGCTATATTTGTAGGATGCTGACATCATCAGACTGGACATGGTAATGTGTGCGCACTTAGTGTTATGTAATCCCAGGAATGAACCTTGTGGGTCAGCAGGTGTGAACATCTTGAACAGGATTCCACAATTCATAGCTTGTGTAATGTATCTGTGGACAAATTACAATTCCTTCATATGACAATACATATTCATGCACGGATTGTTGGTTTTGTGGATACAACATGTGTCTGTGATGGTGGGAAAGGGCTATTCAAAGTCTATGTGTGACCTGTGTTCCTCCTTTCAGTGATATATGTCTTGGGTGGCTGCCTTGCAAGAAGTCTAGCAGGTTTGGGGAATATGATGTGCTCATTAACATACCACAGACATTTCGGTTGTGTGTTTGTCAGATTACAATAGCTCTGTTCCTGACTGCAATCTTGATGGACTCCATGGACTAGCAGTTCGGACTTCATAGGCTTATAGGACTATAGTTCCCATGGTCTGTTGTGCAACAACACTTGTGGGGTGTGCCACATGTTGCTGTAACACATTCAACAGTCTAAGATCCTGTAGAGAGTGTGAGGCTCAACAGACTGTTCAGGTGCGGAGTCTGTTTGTTCTGTTGTTCACTTATGACACATATGGGGAAACAATGTTATCCACGTGATGGGATTCATTTGGCTTTGGGAGGGGCAGTTTACACATTCTACATGTGATATCTCCTGGTATGATGATAGGGCCTTTTGTCACTGGGAGGTGGGTATGTATGTATGGGCCTGCCTGACAGGATGTCGACATTGTCAGTCAGTTACAGTTGACCCTGACTCAGGACATATATGACTGTACATTGCTATTTCTGACATAGCTGAAGGAGGTGTAATGTTTCTGTCTGTACTCCTTCGCATATTATCTTTCCAAAGCAACAACAAACCTGAACACTAAACCCCTGTTGTACTCTTTTACACACTTCACACACTACTGATCCTTTGTGATCAGTCAACAGTGTATGTCATCATTATATCCTGGCATGTCCAAAAGTCAGTTTCGTGTGTACTCTCCAATCCAGCTGGTGCATATTGGAATTTTGACGCATTGTTACAACTGCCTTATGTACACAGAGAACACTGTCCTCCTACTAACAAACTCAGATATATGTGAGAGGTGCAACTGTATAGACAGACAGGAGGCTGAGCTCTCCCAAGCCATGACTGGCACAGTCTATCAGGTGGTGAAGGTAACCACACACACCACAAATCCAGTCTCACATGGACATATGACAACAGCAAACCATATACATTGACACACAAAGACATACCTGGAGCATCTAAATATACTCTGCCTAAGCAGCAGAGACATCCAAAGCAGACACACAAACAGCTGCTGACCCACAACCATACACACATATCACATAGTTCACAAAGTCATTGTGCCACACAGTCACTGCCCTTAGGCCTACACAACACACCTCATACACTTGTATTAGGTGACTGTTTTTGTCAGTCACACTGACATCCCACTCACCAGGCTGAACAAGGAGAAGGCCACTTTGTGCTGTGTGTCGGGTGCCAGGATCTGCCACATGACACATGCAGTCTTGTCAGTCCACTGCAAGTACAAATATGGCTCCATCATTGACCATGCTGGTGTGTAAACCCTCAGACGTTCCTCCCTGGACTACATGACAAGAGACATAGAGGAGCTCTCCAATCATGTAGCCCAGGCCAGTATGACCCTGACCTTGTGTAGCATCTTACCCTCACCAAGTACTATGTCACAGTATACAGACAAACTGATCACTTATAACAGTGGCCTAACATATTGTTGTCATTCAAAGGGGATCCAGTGTCTGTCAGCCTGGGATTACATGCTCAACATGCCACGAACATTAGCTATGGACGCCATGCACCTGTCACCCCTAGGCTTTCACAGACTGGCTTAGGCTCTTGCCACACCCATAGTGGCTGTTTGAAGTGAGGCTCAGAAGACAAAACCACAGCCATAGACATTACAGGGTAAAGGAAACGGAGAGTGATGCTGCTCAACAACTGATGTCTAACCCTCAGAATGCATGCACTCAGGACTCAAATCAGTATGGAGTCTGCCGATATATGTGCAGTAACAGACACCTGGTTCAGACTCACAAAAGCACACCAGCACTACCAGGTTTTACTTCATACCATGGTTTTCAGGCACAAGACTCGGACCGGACAACAATAGTACAATATGTATATCCATATACATCATTCATACACACACCTCTGGGTTGGTAGCACTGCACAAAGCATCGGGGAACGTACATGTGCAACTGACAGTTGGCCAAACTGCATTTCAGTCTGTAGACTATTACAGACCACACTCCCAAACTCGGGAACAACACTTGTTATTCCTGAGAACACTGGGGAATGTGAAGGTCTCTCCAAACACCATTATATTGTGTGACTTCAAATACACAAACATTGACTGGGAATACTACTCAAACACTGACACCCTCGTACAACAGTTGCTAGGATTGTTACACTCAAATGCTATGGCAGACCTGGTCACCACAACCACAGGGGGTTAAAACATGTGGGACCTGATCATCACCAACATGGGGACTCTGTGTTCCACACCAGAGGTATACCCCTCATAGTTAAGGTCAGAACATACATTCATCTCACTGGACATTCATATCCCTTACACACACACATCCTAGGTGAACTCAGTGACGTACTTCTCATGAGCAAACGCCACACTTATACAAACCAAGGTGGTATCCATCATAGACCCTGGGACAGTGTTAATTACGGCTCAGACCACTTAATCCTTTACAAGCCCATTCTATGGACAACTACTGGAATGCATGGATCATGCTATTCTAGATAACTACAAGACTCACTCCTCCAAAGGCAGGGGACCTGTCTGGTGGACCACGGCCATTAATGAGATATACAAGGAAAGGAGGAGGCTACTACATGATAGAGCACAATCACAATCAGGAAGGCATCTTTGATCAGTACTATGGTATAGCTACAATCACTTGTTGATTCATCTAAAGCCCACTTCTAATGGACACTTGTAACAGACACTATGGACAATCACAAGGCCTTATTTAGTTATGTCAGGGACCTGGGTGGGAACTCACAGATATACTGTGAGTTACTGCATAATTACAAAAGATACAGTGAACCCACTGACATTGCAAACATCCTGGACAACAGGTTCAGTGGGAATGTTTCCCCACCATCCCCCCTGCAGTGCACATGTCCATCCCAACAGGGTGTAGCCTTCCTGACATCACAGATGAACAGGTGAGTGCTGCCCTCTCCATAGCAGACAACACAGCATCAATGTGACCAGATGGTGTCCCGGACTGCGGCTTACACGAGATTCATGACGAACTTCACACTGAGATTATGTCACTGTTCAATATCAGAGTTACTGCAGGATATGTACCCATGGAATGGAGTACAGCTACAGTGTACCCGCTCCACAGTGCTGGTACTGAAAGGGACCCTGGACAATATCTCACAATATGCTTAACTATCATGATCTGCTAAGCTATAGAGTGTATCATCATGGAACACATACACATAGACATTGTGAACTTACAGACACTGGATCCTACACAATTTGGGTTTGTTGTGGGCAGATCTTGGCTGTTGCTCCTGTTTGATGTCTTTAAACAGTTAACAGGTCAATAGACATACAGAGGGTTGTCCACACAGCCTACCTGGAGCTCACACACCAGTTCAACACAATACCCCACTCGGCTTTTATACATTCGATCACTGGATTCAATATCTACACATAGGTCACAAGATGGATTGCTAACTGGATCATGGATGGCACCCACATGGTCAGTATTGCAGGTACCATGTCTGACTATACACCAGTTACACGTGGCATCCCACAGGGTTCAGTCCTGGGACCTCTCTTGTTCTGTATATATTTCTAAGATGTACTGGCTAACACAGGAGGAATATGGCTTACCATGTTTGCAGATGACTGCAAACTGTGTGCCATAATCGACTCCCCAGCTGGTACACGCATCCTCAGAAAAGGTCTCACAGAGATGGAAGACTGGTGCCAGAGCCATGGCCTATAGCCACCTTCCTTTAGATGCATAGTCATCACCTTTGGTAGTAACATCGTGCCCACACATTACCACATAGGTGATGATACATCACGTACAGTGTGTGTGATTTGTGATTTGGGGACATGAATACTTAGTACTCTCCCCTTTGACATTCACATTGCCAATGTTGTTGGACACACCTTCTATTTAGCCCACCTTATCCCATAGGGTTTTACATCCAGATCAGGTGGGGTCATTATGATCCTATACTCATTAGGCACATGCTTGGATGCAATGCCCCATTTCGGATGTACCTTACCCAACACCTGCAGCAACTGGAATGTACACAATTGTACATAACCAAGTGGATCTAGGGACTCACACAGATGGCATACACAGTTTGGCTATGGTGACTCCAGCTCTCCTCAGTTGCTTACTGCCTACTTGGATGCAGTCTGTGCCTTTTGTTTGAAGCCATGTCCATCACAGCATTGATGGACAGGCTCCACATCAGGGTATCAAAATCCCTTACAGCTACATGCTCCAGGGACAGGTACATCAGCAATGAAGTTAATAGGACATGCTGGAGGGGCAGATTCCCATCACAGAAGCTCCACTCACTCGGGAATGTGATTACAGTCCCACATACAGACTCACACTGACTACCTAGAGGTGACATCTTCACAGGTGGATGGGTGATCGTATGTTTAACCCTGGGATATGTTATGGGTCCCTGCTAGACAGAGGCAGAATGAAATGAACGCATGTGAGATATCTTGTGTGACCTACTATTCACAGGTGCAGTCTACTGATCTAGCAGGGTTGCAAAATACAAACACACTGTGGCTAGGCTTCTACATACCCTAGGGCAGATAGCCTAGTGTCAACCTCTGAACCTATGCTAATGTTCAGGATGCACATTGTTCAGTGATGGTACTGATTGCAGGTTTTGTTTCTTCTTTGCTTTACCACTTTCTATGAACAACCTAGGTATCTATATATTAGGATTTCACTATATTATATATGTGTCTGTTGTCATATCACTGTGTGCACATGGCAGATTGGTGAATAGTGCGAGGTTCCTGAGTTGACACATGAAACTGACGGATATGTGTGGCCCACTGCTGTACTCAAACTTGCCCTAAGTGTGTGAGCATGCCCAGTTCAGACTTTCAGTGTTTTGTTGCCTGACATTTGTCTCATATATTCAAGTGTGTGAGCATGCCCAGTGTGACCTTGCAGTTTGTTGCTGTCTGAGGTCCACTACATTTGTTGATGTGTGTGGACATTACCAGTATTAACATTTATACTATATGTTTGTTGAATATCAGGTTTTATTCTTACTGCAGGCCTCACCTTTGTGTCTTAACTCGACAGGGATTATGCTATGCCTGCAAGATTTCCATGAGATACTTTCCATTGACTTATCAACATTTTTTCATACAAGCTGACCATTGACATACTGTCATGGTTTAGTGGTTCTGTACTATAATTATAGTGCACTGTATCGTGGGTTTGAGGACTGTCACTGCTTCATATTTTCATACATGCCAGAATGGATTGCTTCAAGAAAAGTGAAGCAAATATGAACATGTTAACCTGCCCAGACTCACCTTCTCTCATCACTCCTGTACTCGTCCCCCTTACTTCACAATATAAGTAAAACTGTCATGAACAAACTCTCCAATTGCTACAATCATATTGCTAGGTTTGTTACTGGGTCATATAGGACCCATCATTGTACCAACAGCCAAGCTCAACTGGTCTGAGCTTCCTAACCTCATTTCTTTCAACCTACTAGTCCTTACCCACAAAATTATATACAACCCTGAATATGCTCCTTCCTCAAAATGCTGCTTCCCTTTGTAACAATCCACGTCCATTGAGGTCATCCAACCGTCTCCTAATCCAAACATTCAAAACTAATAACTCTGCTGGTGACTCCCTTCTCACCAATGCTGCAGGTAAAATTTGGAACAAACTTCCCCATGATATTATATCCATCTCTACTTTAAGTCAATTTAAAGCTAAGCTAAAGACAGATATGGGTTCAATGCGGTTGTCACTGCCTAAACCGGGATAGTCTACCTTAGGCTGGACTAACATCCATTACAATTGAATCTCCTACATCTCCTTTCTATCCTAATCCTCTCACATTTTAGATAAATTAGAAAGAATAACATATGTTCTAATTTTGAATGTAAAATTTGCTTCACTGTTATTTAATTGCTTTTTGATACTTGTGTTTGGAGCTTTTCTCCCCGGGCCTCCGCTGAAAATGGACATGCATCCAGTCGGATCCTCCCGGTCAACAAATGTAAAATAAATAAAATAAAATAAAATTATTTAGTTATGTCAGGGACCTGGGTGGGAACTCACAGATATGCTGTGAGTTACTGCATAATTACAAAGGATACAGTGAACCCACTGACATTGCAAACATCCTGGACAACAGGTTCAGTGGGAATGTTTCCCCACCATCCCCCCTGCAGTGCACATGGCCATCCCAACAGGGTGTAGCCTCCCTGACATCACAGATGAACAGGTGAGTGCTGCCCTCTCCATAGCAGACAACACAGCATCAATGTGACCAGATGGTGTCCTGGACTGCGGCTTACATGAGATTCATGATGAACTTCACACTCAGATTATGTCACTGTTCAATATCAGAGTTACTGCAGGATATGTACCCATGGAATGGCGTACAGCTAAGGTGTACCTGCTCCACAGTGCTGGTACTGAAAGGGACCATGGACAATATCTCACTATATGCCTAACTATCATGATCTGCTAAGCTATAGAGTGTATCATCATGGAACACATACACATAGACATTGTGAACCTACAGACACTGGATCCTACACAATTTGGGTTTGTTGTGGGCAGATCCTGGCTGTTGCACCTGTTTGATGTCTTTAAACAGTTAACAGGTCCATAGACGTACAGAGGGTTGTCCACACAGCCTACCTGGAGCTCACACACCAGTTCAACACAATACCCCACTCGGCCTTTATACATTAGATCACTGGATTCAATATCTACACATAGGTCACAAGATGGATTGCTAACTGGTTCATGGATGGCACCCACATGGTCAGTATTGCAGGTACCATGTCTGACTATACACCAGTTACACGTGGCATCCCACAGGGTTCGGTCCTGGGACCTCTCTTGTTCTGTATATATTTCTAAGATGTACTGGCTAACACAGGAGGAATATGGCTTACCATGTTTGCAGATGACTGCAAACTGTGTGCCATAATTGACTCCCCAGCTGGCACAAGCATCCTCAGAAAGGGTCTCACAGAGATGGAAGACTGGTGCCAGAGCCATGGCCTACAGCCACCTTCCTTTAGATGCATAGTCATCACCTTTGGTAGTAACATCGTGCCCACACATTACCACATAGGTGATGATACATCACGTACAGTGTGTGTGATTTGTGATTTGGGGACATGAATACTTAGTACTCTCCCCTTTGACATTCACGTTGCCAATGTTGTTGGACACACCTTCTATTTAGCCTGCCTTATCCCATAGGGTCTTACATCCAGATCAGGTGGGGTCATTGTGATCCTATACTCATTAGGCACATGCTTGGATGCAATGCCCCATTTCGGATGTACCTTACCCAACACCTGCAGCAACTGGAATGTACACAAATGTACATAACCAAGTGGATCTAGGGACTCACACAGATGGCATACACAGTTTGGCTATGGTGACTCCAGCTCTCCTCAGTTGCTTACTGCCTACATGGATGCAGTCTGTGCCTTTTGTTTGAAGCCATGTCCATCACAGCATTGATGGACAGGCTCCACATCAGGGTATCAAAATCCCTTACAGCTACATGCTCCAGGGACAGGTACGTCAGCAATGAAGTTAATAGGACATGCTGGAGGGGCAGATTCCCATCACAGAGGCTCCACTCACTCGGGAATGTGATTACAGTCCCACATACGCACAGACTCACACTGACTACCTAGAGGTGACATCTTCACAGGTGGATGGGTGATCGTATGTTTAACCCTGGGATATGTTATGGGTCCCTGCTAGACAGAGGCAGAATGAAATGAACGCATGTGAGATATCTTGTGTGACCTACTATTCACAGGTGCAGTCTACTGATCTAGCAGGGTTGCAAAATACAAACACACTGTGGCTAGGCTTCTACATACCCTAGGGCAGATAGCCTAGTGTCAACCTCTGAACCTATGCTAATGTTCAGGATGCACATTGTTCAGTGATGGTACTGATTGCAGGTTTTGTTTCTTCTTTGCTTTACCACTTTCTATGAACAACCTAGGTATCTGCATATATTAGGATTTCACTATATTATATATGTGTCTGTTGTCATATCACTGTGTGCACATGGCAGATTGGTGAATAGTGCGAGGTTCCTGAGTTGACACATGCAACTGACGGATATGTGTGGCCCACTGCTGTACTCAAACTTGCCCTAAGTGTGTGAGCATGCCCAGTTCAGACTTTCAGTGTTTTGTTGCCTGACATTTGTCTCATATATTCAAGTGTGTGAGCATGCCCAGTGTGACCTTGCAGTTTGTTGCTGTCTGAGGTCCACTACATTTGTTGATGTGTGTGAACATTACCAATATTAACATTTATACTATATGTTTGTTGAATATCAGGTTCTATTCTTACTGCAGGCCTCACCTTTGTGTCTTAACTCGACAGGGATTATGCTATGCCTGCATGGTTTCCATGAGATACTTTGCATTGACTTATCAACATTTTTTCATACAAGCTGACCATTGACATACTGTCATGGTTTAGTGGTTCTGTACTATGATTATAGTGCACTGTATCGTGGGTTTGAGGACTGTCACTGCTTCATATTTTCATACATGCCAGAACGGATTGCTTCAAGAAAAGTGAAGCAAATATGAACATGTTAACCTGCTTTTGCTGAACTATGCCCCCATTTGACCAGACTTGCACAACATTGCTCAGTGTTGACCAACATTGCTGAACAATGCACAATATTGCTCAACATTGCCTGTAGTTGTGCTACTTAATGTGTGCAATTTTGTTTACATATACTAAATAGTGGTGAGAGCTGTTTAGCAATGCTTTATATTGCTTAACACATAGCAATCGTGCCTCAGGTGGTGCTGCAGGGCTGCTTATGTCGGATGCACATTTTATACTCCCTATACATGTTGTTAACAGGTAGTGTCAAGTTAGGCATCCCTTTTACTTTATGTGCGAGTCAGAGAGAGGTATCATTTCCAGGGTTCCTACTGAGCCAGTGTATATATTCTATCTGTTGCCTCTTTGCCAAGGCCAAAGCATACTGGGCATGCCTCCTTCTGCCTACTGGGGCAGGCTCAGGTTATTCCTCCTCCGAGTCAGGCTCTGCCTGTGATGGCCTTGGCAATGGTGGGGGGCTGTTGTGCCTGGTCCTATGCTGCTCTTGCTGCAGCTGTTTTCGCAGGATCATATTGTGTAGCATAGCACATACCATGACTATTTGGGTACATGTAGCTGATGAGTACTGCAAGGCTCCACCAGATGTGTCCAGGCACCGGAACCGTGACTTGAGCAGCCCAAACACATGCTTGATTACATTTCGTGTTTGTGCGTGTGCCTCATTATGGCATTCCTGTTCAGGTGTGTGTGCATTTCTGATGGGTGTCATCAGCCACTGCTCAAGTGCATATCCAGCAGCATCCCCCACTAGGTGACCATGAGGGATGTCCCTATTGGCAAATGTCTGGTACAGCTGTGTCAGATGCCAGATATGGGAGTCATGGTAGCTTCCAGTGCAGCCAGCGCACACATTCATTATTATGCCCTGGGCATCACACATGATGTGGCAGTTGATGGAGGGGTAACCCTTGCGGTTATAGTAGACCTAGCCCGCTCACCGGCTGGTGCTTTGATGTGAATGTGCGTGCAGTCTATTGCACCCACTACCTCTGGGTATTCCACTATTTGCTGGAAGAGACACATATTGCTGTCCAATACCTCACAGGAATTGGGGAAATATACATGATCACCGACATGTGCTAACATGGCATTCAGGAACTCGTGCAGTACCCTGGATGCTGATGCCTGTGAAATCCCCATCATTTCGCCAGTTGGTCTCTGGAAGGTACCTGTTGCTAATATTCTTAGGCCAACACATACCTTGGTTTCCACTGGGATGGGTTCCCCTCTGTTGGTTCTGTGTGTGAGGCGTGGCCTGCACAGCTCAACAATTTGCTGAATGAGGTCTCTGTCCACTCTATAGCACTCCACTATCTCCAGCTCATGTAGCCCCTGGTAGGTTAACCTAGGCCTGTACACTCTTCTCCGTCTCCTCACTGTGGGTTGCTCAGCAGCATTCGCATTGTCACCACCCTCAGCATGTTGCATATGTCGCCTTATAACAGCAATGGCAGCCCCTAACATTTCTTTGTCTCAGTAAAGCTTTTTCAGTTTTCACTTCTATTAGCTTACTGCAGTGTTGCAGTGTCTCTGAGAAAAACATAGTGGAAAGTTGTTTGCTGAGTTTTAAGTGCTGGGCTGGGCTGGTGTACTGCCTGTGTAATTGCCTGATTCTGATTGTTTTCACCTGCTAGCTCTGCTAGTACTCCCTGGTTAACTTCCTACTATTTGTTGTGCTTCCTTTTCCCTTTCTGTTTCCTCAGGGGGGCAGTGCCCCTCACATAAGTGCAAACATGTGCACACAAGCTCACATGCACGCACACGTGCTTACATGGACTACAACTTGCTTATTCTTGCTAACATGCACGCACACAGGTGCAAACATGCTTACACGGGTTTCAACATCCTTACACTTGCTTACTCCAGCTTAAACGCGTGCACACAGCCGCACACGCGCGCACACAGGCTTACTCTGTTTTACAGGTGCGCACACGTACACATACACGGTGCAGGCATTTCTACAAAAAACTTTGGTGTTGTTCACAGCGTACACTTTCAATTTCTTGCTTTTAGCTAGGGTACCTGTCGACACAACTCTTCCAGTGATTAGTGTCTGACAGCAGACACATGACACTCTACCCCAATGAGCTTCACTTCTCTCAGACATACCTCCCTTATGATGTCACCTATCTTCTACTCTGTTACACCCCTTATCCTATTCCTACACTACACTACACTGACTGTGCTCTTTTGCTATGTAAACTTGTGATTCACTATCCTTACCCACATTTCCATAGGATTGCCTACTAATGCTTGGTTACAACTCTTAGACTGAGCTTCCCCCCTTAGCAACCTCTACTCAGTAGCCATGTTGTCTTTGGACTGCCATTCCCTTGCATTGTGTATTTAAAATCCACATTTCTGCATTTTAATTATTGGCTTTCTGGTTTTTACAGCGCAACACATTTGCGCGGCGTTGCGCTATGCTTAAACATCGGCGATCGGGAAAAAAACATTATTTTAATTGATTTTATTTTTGCATTGGTGGACATTGCCAATGGCCATATTTTTGGCCATTGGCATGCTTCCTCGACTGGATGCATCCTTTTTTTCAAGCTGTCACGGCTCTGTTTTGCTATTTGCAGAAACTTACCCAGTTGTCATCGGAGTATATTTCTGCAAATAACACTACTCTTACTCGGAAAGGTTAGGGTTTCCTGAATCGCAATTTTACCTCATTTGCATGCCTTTTGGCAGCAAATGAGGTAGTTTGCATAACCTAGCCCTGTCCATGTAAGAGGAGTTTTAGGAGCTCTCTTACACGTCCCTGCCGGCTGTTCCTGGATCGCTCGGAAGACATGTTGGTTGCATGGAGTCTTACCCTACTCTTAGACTCCATGCAAGCCTTCATGAATCTGGCCCACTGTGTAAGAAATGTTTAATAAAGTGTCTTATAGACTCAGCACAAGCCATAGGCTCTGCACTAGATGTAAGTTCTGCAGTTCCACAAAATGTGCCAGAAATGTATCAAGAATACATACCTAGACTATAGCTGGAGTACCAAATTATACATATTATTACAGAATTATGTTTTAGTTATATATTTTGAAGAAATTATATTGCTTAGCCATCTGCACTTCAAATTGTGTTTTGATTAGTACATGCTAAGTAAAAAAAAATGTGGGTCTGTGAATGTGTCTCAATTTCATTTTAATGGTAATAACATGTTACAAACATAGCAGTTTATCAGAGAAGAGCATCCCTAGGGATGAAAGGAAGGCAGATATGTATTCCCTAATGAAACTATGTAGTAAAACTACAAAAACAAAGTTGAAATGATTGACTCTTCAAGTCCGACCCTAGTTTCGAAGAAGGTCATAGGATCATGGCTGAAAGAAAGTATCTTGAAGCAATAAGACAAATAGACCCTTATCTAAGGTTACCATATCAAATGATCTTGGGTTTACAGATAATGTGACAGAGCAGGAAGAAATGTATGGGGAGTATTGTAGGCACAAAAATGTTATTCCCCATTTTCTACATACCTGGTAAAAACCCATGTAAAGTACTTAGAGCCGTTCATCAGACTTCTTTAGTGTAAGGATGTAGGAGTGATTGAATTACATTAATCCAACAACTATGAGTTATTGTTTAGACCATATTTACTAAGATGAGAAGTCTGAGGCTAAACAAGGATATTTCAGTGCAGGCAGGTGACAGAGCCTTATTTTAACTCAAACAGAACCCACGGATTACATCTTTAACAAAACGATGTGTGACCAAAGGAAGATAGGCAAATATGACATATGAGAAAGAAGGAGGCATTTTACTTCCCATATTAAATGTACTAGATAACAAAAATATTCCTCCTGAAGAGGGGGCAGGAGCAAAAACAGTAATTAAAAAGCACATGACTGACATATGACAGATGAGAAAGATGACCTGTTAGTTAACTAATTCCTAGGGTTTGAAACATTTTCTATATAACTCATTTTGCAAGACATGCAGCCAGTACCAGGGTATGGGCAATCAGAAATGTACTGTGAGTGACTGGGAAAGACAGGAAGGTTTAGCAGTCAGCATATTATACTAATGATGGTATAAGATGGTAACGAGCAACATTATTAAATTGAGACCCTCCACAGATGCATAAGCAAATGAGTATAAACAATAGGACAAAGAGATTCAGAGTTATGTTTATACTGTAACCAGTAACACTAGCTCCAGAGATAATGACCACCATAAAATCTTGGAGTTATAGTAGGGAACTGTTAGAACATCCACTAATTAATCTGTACATGCTACAGGCTGTACTTGCCACTGGTAGTCTTAGTATTTTGTGTCATCATCCTGGGAAGTGCCATGTCTTCTGTCTATATCTAACATTTCCTGCCTACCATGACGTCTACAATGTGAATACAGTTACCGTGCTTTGCAGGAGCTGATTGAGATGTGTCACCCTCACATGCATGCCCTGGTATGTGCAACTTTGCAAAAACTTGCAAAAACCTTTCAGTGTCCAGCATGGAATATGGTGGATGGATATTGGCCATCTATTACCAGTTTATACCACCAGTTCCTTGATAACCTATTACAGCATGTGGGGGAGCATATGTGGTTTTCCACATACCAAGGAGGAAAAAGTCAGCACCATGTGGGCTTTTTATTACATAGCTAATTTTCTTGAGGGATTGTGGGCCATAGTCTGAGTGCCGATTGCAATAAAGAAAGTATATATTAACCATGAGGGTTTATACTCATCAGCCTCCAGGTGGTTTGTTATGCACATGGTATAAATATAGAATATGTCTGTTGGTCACGCATGATTCCCATATATGGAACACATATGACTTGTATCACCAGTTTGTGCAGGGTGATTTCACTCAGAGACATCTCATTAACAATACCAGATACGTCCTGGAACCATGATTAATGAGAGCAATTAGACGTCTGCAGATTATGGTAGAGAACGGCTAGAATTGTGCATGTCACAAACACAGGTCATAGTTCAATGTGTTTGGCCAGCTGAAGGCTTGATTATGCTGTCTTGATGTATGGGGAAGACCTGTAGTATAACCCTTCCTCATTCAGGAAGATATTCTTAGTGTATACCATGTTATTAACATCATTATAGATTCATAGGTGATTTCCTAGGTGAACAATCCCTAGGTGGCTTTTAAAGCATAACCTTGCTTTGCAAATGTATGTGACAGGTTAGATACTCTAGGTTGTTGCACCAGCACCTCACCCTCTTGGATGTCCATGATGTACTATACTTTCCTCTATACTGGATGGTGGAGTGGAAGTAATGCTGGTACGTGTGCCTGACCATGGACCTCTCATTCCATGGTCTCACAAACAATTAAAAAACAAAGCTAAATATGCCATGGGAGGTGTGTCGGCAATGATTCCTGTGTGCACAGGGTCAACTGGCTTGTGCAAACTGCCTGCACTGCAGTCCTTGATTCCCCACATTTGGCTCATGCACTCCAGATGTTTTTCATGTGCACTGCGTAAAACACCTTCCATATAAGCAGGGATGGTGGTATTGCTATCTTACCCTGTATGATGGCCCTACACAAATTCTGGATCATGAACATTGAGGAAGCTATCTCATGACATGCACAGCCTCTAATATGAGGTCCAGCACTATCTTCCATTTACTTAGAGGAACATGTGGCTCTCAAGGATGACTGCAGCACAAGAGGAGACACCCCTTCCAGGGTAGAGTTGTACAATTTCATTCACCTGTGTATCCTTCTGCATGTCTGGAGGCTACATCTGCTTACTGGTGAGGATCCGGATGCCACAAAGCCTGTGTGTAACACTAACACTGTGCCCCCCCCTCCCCGGCTGCCATCATTTTCAGAGGCACATTCATGTCTGATGTCAGGCAGTTGTATATTTTCTCTGTGGTAGCCTGGTAAAACATCATCTGTGAAGACACAAAAGAAATTACCCAAGAAATTAGACCTGCCATAACTGTCGGAATCCCAGTGACTGAATGAATACTATGTTGTACACTGATAAGACAGAATAAAAGGTAACATATCTTGTGCTCATAGTCACCGTGTCTGAAGTCCTGATATTCCTATGAAAAGATGTGAGAATATTTTAATATGTAATCCAAAATGTTTTCCTTTACGAATTTTACAAGCAAGCTTTTATTAGTGTCACATGATCCTTTTTATTAATTTTATTAATTATTTAAGCAGTTAGTTAACTCAGTTTGTGGTTCTGATGAAGCCCCAAAGTTTGGAAAGAATGAAATGGCTTAACCTACTTCTGTTTGAGTTTTATTTGTTTGAGTGTCTTTGGTTATTAAACAACTTCTTGCTAATAGTAACTAAATGGTATTTTGGTTGTTTTCCCTACATATGTAGGCATTTGTACTACTGTTTACAGGGTAGAACACTAAGCAAGCCTGGTACATTTTGGATAACTGGTTCTGCTTTGTGGCTGCACGGACACACTTTCGTACTCTTTTATTTTAATATGCAGTTCACTATGTGTTTATGTAGTATGCAGATTCTTGATACTGTAAAGAATTGCCAACATAGGCAGCTCTTATGGATATGCTGGGTGGCTGGTCTAACTCAGCTCCTACATCCAGGACTTCATAGTGATGTCTGGATGTGTCAAAACTCCCAAGCAGAAAGGAGAGGAATTCCTCCATCTCTGATAAAGGTGGTTCATTTAATGGGCCACCTCATGTTGCCCTCAGCTGTTGTTCCATGTAGGTGGCACAAGCTTTAGCAGCACAGATCATGTTGATGGCCCAGTGTCTCACTTTTTTTTTAATTCTTGCTCTGCCACTCACTACCTGGCAAGATCATGAAAGGGCCAACCAGATTTCTCCTAGCTGATCCTTCACTGACTGAAGATTATGGACTTGCAGCAAGATCTCATTGTTTTCATTGGATAACTTGCCTTTTCCTTGCCTGACACAGTTGAGCATCCTGCTTTGGATGGAAGAGGTAAAATATCATGCGGATAGCCACATCACTTCCTGACATATAACCACACTGATACAATCTATTGGATGCCTTTGTGGTGAAGCTATGTGACCTTGATGCATGTCTAGTATGGCATGCATAGACTACAAAAATGCATTTGACAGAATCCCACATTCATGGATAAAAGAGTGCTTAAAAATGTATAAGATACACCCTACACTGATAAACTACATCACAGTGACCATGAAACATTGGTAAACCACTATGTAGTTAAGCCATGATAAAGAACAAATTATTATTCCAGGGATAAAAATCAAAAGGGGGATATTCCAGGGTGACTGTCAGCACTGCTCTTTTGCCTTGTCATTAATCCATTAAGCTGCTTAACAGATTTGGTCATGGCTAAAATTTGGCTCCCAGAAAGCAGAAAAGTGTAAAGACTTTTCATCTTCTCTTTGCTGATGATTTAAAACTGTATAGCTCATCAGATGAGGAACTGAAAGCACAACTGGAAGTAGTCAAAAGTTTTTCAGATAAGAATGTCATGTGGTCTTGATAAATGTGCAAAACAACCTTTAAAGCGGTAAAGTTGAAGCACCAAGAAAACATCAGTTTGTGACAAGAATGTGATATAAAAGAACTTGAGCAAGAGGGAGTGTATAAATGTTTGGGAATTGATGAAGGACCAACATTAAAATATGAACAGCTGCAAATAAAACTCAGTAAGGAATATTTCAGAAGACTTAAATTAATCCTGAAAACACCGTTGACATCTAGGAACAAAGTTCAAGCTATAAACCAGTTTGATCTTCCTATCCTAACTTACAGTTTTGTAGCAATTTACTAGCCCCAAAAGGTGTTGGATAGATTAGACAGGAAAACAAGAAGGATGCTTCATGCTCATCGAATGGTTTATAAAAATCAGTGCATACAAAGATTATATATTCCCTGTTCTGAAGGAGGCATGAGCCTCCTTGAAATTGATTACATGTATAGATCTGCAATCGTGGGATCGCATACATATCTGCTGATTTCACAAGACCCAAACATAGTGAAAGTTTAGATACATGAGGAGAATATATCTCAGATGACTTCCTTGCTTAGTCTAGCAGAAGCATATAGGCATCAAGTGGCAATGGAAATCAAACCAGAAATAGATAAAAATCAGGCAGCAACTGAACGTGCCAAAAAACAAAAGAAAGAATATAAGGTGAAGAATCAGATAAGAAGGCAATAAATGTGGAAAATGCATAAATACAGTTGCAAGTATAGAAAACTCTTGGAACAATCTCCTGTTGATCAGGATCAAACGCAGGAATGATTAAGGAGAGGTGAATTCAGACCAGAGGATGAAAGGTTAATATTGACAGCCCAAGATAGTGGACTATGTACACATTGGTTTACATATGGGAGAAACAGACAAATGTAGGTTTTGTAAAACAGAACTGGAAGCAGTTGCACACCTTGTTGTGGATTGTGACATACTAATGGCAGATGGACTGTATATTGAAATGCATAAAGATGTGACAAGACTATTGCACTGGGGATTGTGTAAACATTACAGTACTGAAGTAGCTTAAACACTGGAAACATGAGCCACAAAGCATCATAGAAAATGATGAAGCCTACATCACATGGGAACACCCATTACCAACAGTTCAAAAGATAGATGTGAGAAAAACGGATATAGTGGTCCATGAAAAGAAGACAAAAGTAGCATTGATTATTGAAATCGCTACACCCAGTAACTACAGTGTCTTGTGCACAGACAGACACAAAGTCATAAAATATCAGGATTTGCAGGCAGAAACAAGAGCAATGTGGAAGAAAGATAACCAGACAGTTCCAATAGCAGTAGGAGCAATGGGTCTTATAAAAAGAAATCTCAGTCGTATTTAGATATGATACCGATTCATGTACCTACTTATGAATTGCAGAAGGAATCATTACTGGGCAAACTGTGGGTGCTGTGAAGAGCACTTCTGGCTGACATCAAAGACTGAAACAATACTAATTTTATGAAATTAATCATACTTTGACTTAAGAATGGAGTCTATTCCATCATGGTATTAGAAACCCAAAAGATTTGGAGAAATTAAAAAGGGAGAAATCATATCCAGGGACAGTATCTGTGCCTTCCGTGTATTGTAGCCAGCACCCTGACAAAAATTGCTAGTGAACAGATTTGATCTGAAGTCTGCACTTGGAGTACACATGCACTGGCCTCTAGCAATAGTCCACTGTCAACCATGATAAATGTTACAATTGCCACTGGCTGACCTTTCCTAGACCATGACTATGACAATGTACAGGTTGTAGCATGGACAGTTATTCTTAGTACCACAACAGGCAAACACAGCTCAATATACTGATGAGACCCTGTTGTGGCCCAAAATGTTAGTCACAAAGCAAGTTCCTTCCTAAGTAAGAAGCAAATTTACATTTCTAGTGAAGAGTAGGTTATGCAGCTACATAAAATATAAAATACATATGTCAGCAGTACAGGTGTGCTTCTGCAGGATGCATACTGACTACGATTTGTCTAGCCAGAATACATAAATAATTTGCACTTCAGACATGCAAATTATGCAGACCTAACATATAAGAACACCCCCCCAAATGACTGTCCTACTGTAGTCCCTTATACAAGTATATCAAGTAGTAGTAGTAGTAGTACATGCATGGAATAGTCCTTCTACAAAACAGTGTAAGAAACATCTCTGTTTAGAAGATATATCTTGTTAATCACTGTATATTAATCAGATCAGATAATGGTAGCAGAAACAGCAAACTTAAACTCGTACTAAGTCAAAAAAATAATAAAAGATATATAATTTTAAATATTGACTGGAAACAGACTGTCTACGCTGCTTGGACTGGAAACAATGACAAACCAAAAACTTGTTGCAAACACGAATGCTGTGGACTGCAAGCACTTCACACCCAAACGAATAATAAGCTTACTGTAAACAACTTTTTATTCACCAAAGATATACTGTTAAGCGCTTTTCCTCCCAACAAGTTGTGGGACTTCTTCAGACAACTACAACAAAGCAACAGCTACGTTTAAATAAATGCTTTGGCGCCAAAATACAAACACCGCGGCTGATAATTTAAAATAATTAAAACTACACAAAACCATTTGATGATCCGAAACCAGGATCCTGTAAAAATATAATAAACAGAACATCAAAAATCTTTTACCATTATGTACATAACTATAAGATCTATTTTATTATATTAAATTTAAAATTAAAACGCTGATGTAACAGCTTCTATGTGTCCGCTTGTCTTAAATTATATATGTGTTGATTTAATACACAAGCTAAAGCCGCACATTCTTGCAAGGTTAAAACACAGGGAAGGAATATCTGCGTAGAAAACTGTACTTATTATCATACAAGTACTGTGCAGTAAACCTAAGGTTGTGCATGATGTTATGTAGGCACTGTGCACTAAGGGAAAGGAAAAGAAAATAGAAGAAGGAAACTAAGGCTCCATGAAAGAATAACAAACAGGGGAGAAGCAATCACTTCTACTTATGCTATTGTGTGTACATAAGTAAAATGTTGAAAACATTGCATCCTACACCAATTAAAATACAAAGTGTGCAACAAGTGCATACTATGTATATTTGAGTAGGACATCACTAATCTTTTATACATTGTATGAATAACTTTAGAATGTGTGTGTGTTTTGTTAAGTTTAAAACGCTAATGTGATAGCTTCTGTGTGGCCACTTGTCTTACAATTACATGTACATCAATTTAATAAATGCTTAGCCTGTAACCACACATACATATGAAATTACAATGAAGGCGAACGTGTCTGTGTATGAACTGTACATATAGCATACAAATACCATGGAGATGGTTTAGGGTTGTACACAATATTGCATAAGTACTGTGTACTGAAGGGGGTAGGGGCAAGTGCTGAGGTACCAAAAGGGAATGACAAGAAGAAGGAAAGCAACAACATCTACTTATACCAATATATATATTTGTAAGTAAGGTGCTGAAAACATTACACTAACAATTGTTGACATACATTGTGTACAACAAACATATATTGTTCATGGGGTGTTGTGTATGTAAATACATTCAGAAACCAATGTAAACAGCCACGCCATCTGTATTGCAAATAAATATATGACAAAAGCCCATACCAAAACATTTTAACTAGCGACACAAGCTTTTTAACTTCAGTATTGGATAAAGGGAACATATCTCATTTAATCCGGGCATTATGCTGGCATTACAATGAATCTGCCAGTATAGTTCCAAAACCTCTAATTGTACTTGATGTGGTCCGTCCCTACCATCTAAGAGGACCATATCTACTGCCCTAAATAAGAATGTGTGGTTAGGGTGTTCTGTAATATGTTTTGCTAAAGCATTGTCTAGTCTATTTTTCTTGATGGCGTATAAGTGTTCATAAACACGGTCGCGTGATTTCCTGTCAGTTTTCCCAAAGTAAAATGCAGTGCATTGTTGACACTGAGCCAAATAAACTACGCCTTAGGACTGATAACTGAATTTGTGTCTCACTTCATAAGTCACATTTCTAATAATGAAAGTTTCACCTGTATTCATATGTGAACAATAATTACACATATTATATTGGAACATACCTTTCCTCCATGGTAATCCCTTAATGTCACTTTGCATTATTTGCTTGAGATTCTTTCCCCTTTTCCAGACAATTCTAGGTTTTTGCGGTAATTTATTCCTTACATCTTTATCACTATTAATTATATATTGTTTTTTATTATACTAATAATAATAATATCATAATAATAATTAAAGTGATAATGTCACTGTCAATACTAAATGGAGTTATGAATGCCAATTTTATTGATGTAGTGTCTACATTATGGGCCTGTACTACCTGTTGATTAACACCACCTGGAATGTCTTGATATATACCTATTTCTCTTTTACTCTTTACCTCATCAACAAAATTGTCTATGAGTTGTTGTGGATACCCTCGTCTCATAAACATTCCTTTTAGTAATTGGCATTCTTCATGAAAATCCTCATCTCTGGAAACCATACGGGCTTCTCGAACTAATTGACCTTTGACAACGCTGCTTGGACTACTTTTGAATACTTAGAAAATTTGTACAATATTTTAAATTATATATTTTTTATTATTTTTGTTTTACTTAGGATGAGTTTAAGTTTGATATTTCTACTACCATTATCTGATGTGATTAATATACAGTAATTAACTAGATGTATCTTCCACACAGAGAAGTTTCTTACACTGTTTTCTTTTTGGACCCATTATACTTGTTTAGTGGGTTGTTTGAGACTTCGAGGATAGCATGAAGATTACTTATTTTTTTAATAGTCCTTCTACCAAACCTCCCCCATACCACAATACTGCATATATTGTCAGTATAGTATATCTGGATCATCAAGTGGAAGAGTGATTGCCTCCTGATTGTATTATACTTTGGATGAGATATTAAACCAAGGTTCCATCTGTTTGAGTTTGTGGTAGCTCAGGTGGATGTGAAAGGTCTCATGGCACCTAACAAAAAGAGTAGGGGAAGTTCTTTGATGTCCAGGCTAAATTTCCCCTAGTAGTAGCAATACCTCTTTGGCTCTCAACTGAAAATCAGCCACTAGCCTAGTAGGACTAACCAGTTTAACAGGATGCATGTGTTCCTTTGTTTAAACAAGCCTTTATCTGGCCTGCACTTTTCTGTAGCACAGTGAAAACATGGTGTTATCAGGGTTTGTGCTGTATAAATGTTAAGCTTCATGTTCATAGGTTCATAGGTTGGTACTAGGCTATTGGCCCTAGGGCCTATACCAGCCCAGCCATAATAATTCCCTGGCTATTTCTTCCCACACTATTTACTTCCCTGGACCCCTGGACCTAATGAATGTTCTTGTATAGTATTTTCTACTCATTGCAGCTGTGGGTCCTACCCTGCGATGCTCACCACTACTACCAATATGTGATGGGCATCAATATGTGTCATCCCCACACTGGGACACTAGACAAGGAGCCTGAATCCTCACCACTGACACTGGCGAGGGACATCCACTTGGAATCCAAATGGGCACACTCAGTGTTTCCAGATGCATATATCTTGGCATTAAGTCCAATTTCCATTAAGAGCACACAGGGAACACACTCAGCCTGGGGTCTGGAATTCTCTATATCTGTCTCCCTCCAGGTCCCCAGTAAAACTCCCCACTGGTACAGCTGTAGAGTTAAGTCCTCAGCCAAGTGCCCAAGCTAAGTCTTCTGGCACCCTCTCTGTAAATCCAGTGCTTCATGTCCCTGCCCCAAGTATCTGACATGCACAAACTTTGATAGATTTGATTTGCGCAAGCACGCATGCACGCACACACACACAACAAACACACACACACACACACACACACACACACACACACACACACACACACACACACACACACACAAACACACCTGGGAAAGGCTGACACCAGTCTAGTAGCTATGCCCCCTTCTGCACAGACTATAAAGTAGATTCACTGCCACCAAAGATTTCACAATCAGCTACTCTAAGGCCCTTAACAAATAGTGTCCAATTATACTGTGCAATATTAATACTAATACAAATGGTAGTAGCTCACTAAGATGGCTAGGCCTTTTGGAATGGCCCACACAGTGTCACCAAATAAATGTAAGTACTCTCAAAGGTTAATACTTTCTAAAAAGGACCAGCCACAATGAAAAACCTAAATGTATTTAATGTTATCTTAAGTTTAAAAACATTTAGATAAGATTGGCATGGTTCTGGTGGCACATTCTTTATTTGAAGTTTAAGTTAGGAAAATGTAAGAATTTTTGCATAAGTTAGGACATTACCTTTTTTATTTTCATGCATTTTTATAAGACAACTTATTTCATTGACTAATTAGATAATTACACATATATATGGTAGCTATTTAAATGGGTTTGACTTTTAATTGTGGTTTTCTGAAGATGTTCTGGTGAATAAAAGAATGAGAATGCTTAACACCATTTATTTTCATTTTGTGCCTGTGGTTCCATTTTGTTTTTTAGTGTTTTTTGGTCTTCAGTTTTTTTTTTTTTTTAGTGTGGCAGCACAAAATTTTGAGGTTTCTCAGGCACTTCATTATTTGGAATTTAAAAACACAATTAACAAATATGTAAAGCTTTCCATTTGGAGAGGTACAGCCTGAATAAAGAGTCCTTTTGAGCATCTACAATGGAAGCAGATGTCAACTTTAATCTTTACATTCATCCTACCCTGGAAGGAATTGTAAGCCATACAAAGAGCTTGGCTGATGTCATTGACAAGGCACAGTCAGTGCTTGAACAACTGAAAGGGAGTTCGGAGACCACCAGAATTCTGGGAATAGTTCCAATGTGTTTTCTTTATCCACGAATGAAGGTGCTATCATAGCTGAAGAAATGGCTTCAGCCCAATGGTCTGTTACTGAATTTTTAAAGGAGGAGAACATCAATACTTTTGTGGATGTAACTTCATCTTGGCAGCCTTCAAGGTATGTTAATAGGCATAATAACATACCTGATTTTAAAAGTAATTTCTTTGATATGGAAAGAAAAGTTCTAAAAATTAAAAGTCTAGTCCCGGAAAATCACTTTTTAAACAAATGTGTAGAGTTAAAGGTTGTACCACTGGGCCTGAGAGTATACTCCTTTCCAAATGGGATGACTGTAAATAATAAATGTAAATAAAGAAAATGTATACTAATGTGGGATTGGAAGTTTTGAAAGCACTTATTAACTGGAATGCTGACAAGATTAAGACTTTAAAAGAACAAATTAGTGTGTTGGACAAACGGCTTAGTCAGCATCCTAATTATCAGGGTTTCCAGTATCTATATTATAATCTTACAGAAAAGAATGGAAAGACATATTAGAAACATTGTTGATAATGAGAAGGGATAACTGACAAGATATATTAAACCTACAAACAAGGGCAGACTTATTTTATAAAAAGAAAGACAACTCAAAAGGAGAGGCTGCCAGTATTAATAAAAAAGTTGGGACTAAACATCCTGATAGACTGGATTCCTTTTCTGACACTGAAATTATTGGCAATCATGGAGGAGAAACTGATGGGTAACACAGAACGGTTTTAACTAGTGAATCCAATGAGATGGCTCCATCTTCTCCCTTTTTCTCACAAGTAACAGAAACTGGTAGTTTACCTCCAAATCAGGAGGTGTTGACTGTAGTTAGAAAGAAAAAAGTCAAGAACAGAGGTTGCTAGAAGGAAACAGTTACATTTTTTAAATTTAAGTGAACAGTCTTTTTACAGAGCTGAATTAGACTTGTTAGCCAAAGTCTTTTTTTTTTTTACCGACAAACAGAACGTCCCTTGTTAACACATTTATTGATTTTAAACTGCTTGTTAGAAAGTTGAATTTTAAATACATTCTACATGATGTAAATTTAAATGGCAATGTCTTCAGAAAATCTAGTACATTTAATCCCACTTTAGTTCATACACTCAGTGCTTTTGCCTCCACATGTGAAACAGAATTATATACTGTGGGATTCAGTAAAGTTCCATGCAAGAATAAACTATTCTTGCACAGAATGGATCATGTCCATGCAGTACAGCAGCGCGCCTTGCACATTCATGAAAGGGCACTGCTGTAACACCTAAACAAACATGATCAGTTATAGCACTTTTAAAAGCAAAAACACAGTTGTCTGTGGATATACTGCACAATTGTGCAGTATATCCGCAGAATGCTTGCCACAGACATGCATCTGGAGCATGTCACCCCGGGTATCTGCTGAAAACAGACTTCCAATCCTAGCCAGACTTACCTGGTCAACAAATATTAAATGAAGAAATAAAATAACAGTAGAAACACAACACTGACATGCCTGAGTTCCCATACACCTTACAAAATACATGCTAGCACAAAACCCATTATCTCATGCACTTTTAAAGTGCTAAAAGTGTCCCTAGTGTCGTGCCGTTGTTCCCTCATTATGGCAGGCATACTTCTAAAGTGAGAAGAAGTTAAATTTCATTTAAATCCTCAAAATCTTCTTTTCATTAAACCAATAAAGTTTAACTATAGCTGAGCATGTGTGCCCATTGCGCAGCTATGCATAGCAGAGTTCAAACTTCAAAAGTAGCTAAATAGAAATATACAGTCAAAATAGTGAAAGTGGAATAGCGTAGTGGTTACCATTCACCTAGCATGCAGAAAGTCACAGTTCAAGCCCCATGGTAGGCCATACATTTTCATAAGTGAAACACAACTAAAATGTGTTTTTTTATAAATAAGTAGTAAACATTAGCTCATAACCAGCTGTAGCTCCCCACTGTAGTCACTATGGCTGGGATGGTATAGATGAAGGTGTACGCTTTTGGGCACAGTGCTTTGGCATTCATGAGTCCAGCATCATGGTTGGACTCCTCATTAAAGAACATAAAGGGTGACTGCTGCAGGAATAGTACCAGGGCTCCCAATACAAAGTGGAGGCCTGGGACCATCCTGCCTGAGATCTCACCACTGCCACTGGCATCCCTCAGACTGATGAGCAGGTCCAGCAACACTTTGCTGACCTGAAGCGGAGGAAGAGGGACCTTTTGTACCAGTGGATCCAAGATGCCTGGGTGGGGAATGCTCCAGCCATGTGTAAGTATTAGTCAAAATAAGTGTTCTCCAAAGTCCAGCCTGTGTATGTGATGGATAGGTATGCATACATGTTTTTTCTTATCTCCTGTACAGCTGCAGATGAGAGGGCTGTGAACTTGGAAGCCCATGCCAGCAGGCTGCTAAGGCTGCATCGTGAGGCTATTGAGTAACAATCTC
>NC_056728.1:1030441640-1030516640 GCF_019279795.1 Protopterus annectens
TTGAAATACAGGTTTTATATTCTTATTTAATACATTATATTCAAGAATCAATGATTGCTGGAAATTTTCATCTTTTCTTTCTTCATTACCATTCACCTCATTACTCCTACCAAGAATTGGTCCAAACCTATCACTTCTTCCCCTTTCTACTTCCATTCTTAGGTTTTTAATGAACTCTTTAGGATATTCTCTCTCAAGGAACATTTTTTTCCAGCAAATTACATTCTTTCACGAATTTATCATCATTACTTGTCATTCTTGAACCTCTTACGAACTGCCCTTTCACTAAATTTTTCTTACAGTATAAAGGATGGGCACTTTTCATAGGTTCATAGGTTCATAGGTTGGTACTAGGCTATCAGCCCTAAGTCCTATACAAGCCTAGCCATAACAATTCCCTGGCTATTTCTTCCCACATTATTTACTTTCCTGGACCCCTGTCTAGCAGGGCGACTGACGTGATCCCTGGGGTGAATTTCCATTCTCCCATCCAATCGTCAAGGTTCCTCTTGAAGAGGTCCAAAGAGGCACTCTGCTTGACATGTATGGGCAATCTATTCCAGAGTCTGGGGAGTCTCTGGGTCAGGAACCTATCCCTCCAGCATGTTTTGTTTATTGTGATGACAAGGTTTAGATCCCTGGAGCGTGTAGCTCTGAGGGATTGGGATTTCTTTAAGTGTAGCATGTCCAACAGCTCTGGGTTTGACATGGCCTTGTATGTTAAGCAGAGATCGCCTCTGAGTAGACGATATGTGACAGAGTATAGCTGGAGTTTTTAAGGCGGTCATAGGGCATCTGCTTTAGGCCTGTGATTCTTTTAGTGAGGTATTTCTGAGGCCTTTCCAGTTGTTGCAGATGTCTTGAGAGGTACATACCAAATGGAGCATTGTATTCTATAATGGGTCTAATGAGGGATGAGTACAGTGGGACAATGACCTCCTTTTTTCTGGATGAAAAGCCCTTCGTGATGAGGTGTGCCACATAGAAGGATTTCCTGACTGTTGTGGTGATGTGGTTATCGAAGGTGAGACCACTGTCCACCTGTGTCCCTAAGTCTCTTATCACACTTTCTGTGTTTAGTGTACTGCCACCTATATGGTAATTCATGGATACATGTTTTTTCCCAAAGGGGATAACAATACATTTCTTGGCATTGAGCTTGAGCCCATGGCTCTGGCACCATGCATCTGTTTCTGTAAGGCCCTTTTGTAGAGTGTCCACATCATTTGGGGATTCAATAATGGCTCCCAGTTTGCAGTCATCTGCAAACTTTGTTAGCCAGAGTCCCTTAGTGTTGACCTGTAATTCAGAGAAGTAGATGCCAAACAAGAGCGGCCCCAGGACTGAACCCTGAGGTACTCCACTTGTCACTTGTCTGGAGCTGGATTTGTAGTCGGCTACTTTTACAGTGTGGGTTCTATCAGTAAGCCATTTAGCAATCCATTGGGTGACATAGGGATTAATGCCCAACTTAGTAAGTTTATCTATGATTCCAGAGTGAGGGATGGTGTCAAAGGCCTTGGCAAGGTCTAGATAGGCTGTGTGGACCACCTTACCCTTGTCCATGGCTCTGGAGACTGATTCAAAGAAGTCAATCAGGTTCAGGAGACAAGATCGTCCCTTCACAAACCCAAACTGGGTGGGGTCCAGTGTTTGAAGGTTGCCAATGTCTTTGTTTATAAGTTCCATGATAATACGCCCATGGCCTTGCAGATAAGGCTTGTCAGACTGATGGGACGGTAGTTTCTGGGATCCAAGGTGGATCCCCCCTTGTGGATTGGGATAACTATATCTCTGCGCCACTCAGTGGGCACGAAACCTGAGGTGAGGCTATGATTAAACATGACACTTAGGTGAGGTGCCAGTTCATATTGTAGTTCATGTAGTACACAGCCCGGGATGTCATCTGGTCCCATGGATGCTGTATTCTTGGCTTTAGAGAGTGCTTTTGTACCTGTGTGGCCGTTATTACTGGAATTTGGCAATCTTCCGGTATTGAGATGGGCCATTTAGGGGTGAGAGGGGGTGAAGTTGGCACTGAATCGATCTGCCAGGATATTGGCAATATCCTTTGGATCAGTATATTTAATGCCATTCTGTTTTAGCTCAGAGCAGATCTGAGCATTGCCATTTAGATTCTTGACATAGTTATAAAATGCTTTGTGGTTGTCTTTGGAATCTTGGCAATTTTATTTTCGTAACTAGCTTTGGAGGATTTTATGAGGCATCTCAGTTTCTTACTGAGGCTAGTAAGGGAGTTTTTGCATCCTGGGATTTTCCTCTTTCTGCAAAAGTTTCTTCTTTGTTGTAAAGTTTGTTTATGGCAGGGGACCACCAGATTGGCTTCCTTTTTGGATGAGAGCATTTTGGTTCTATTTGGGATGGCACGATTCATGCATGAGTGGATGTGCTCGTACAGTGCCTTAGTGTAGGATTCAGCAGTTGAACTTTCAGTTCCCGTCTACATGGGTGTTATGAATTTTGTCACTTCTGACTTGAGTAGAATGAGGTGGGCTTTGGAAAGGTTTTTTACAGTGATTTCTTTAAGGGGGGTGGGGGGTGGGATGTGCATGTTAAGGGTGATTAGCTTATGGTCAGACCTGACTAACGAGGGGGTGACCATAGGTATGGAGCATTGATTTCCCATGTTGGTAGTGACCAGGTCTAGGATATTGGAGCCCCTGGTGGGACTATGGATTAGTTGATCCAGGGCATTGGAATTTATGAATTCCAAGAACCGTTGTGCAAAGGTGTTGGGACATGAGTAGTTTTCCCAGTTAATGGCAGGGTAGTTAAAATCACCCAGTATTAGGGTGTTTGGTTCTATCTTAATATTTTCCAGTATGTTTAGAAAGGTGTAGTGAGAATCTTGGGGTATGGTGGGGATCTGTAGCAAGGGACAATTTGGAGTGCAGTCGTACGTAGTGTTAGTTGCACTGGGAGAAGGGCAGACACAGTGTGTTGGCCGACTAGCCTGGTGGTGTGAATATCCTTGGTGAATATTGACACTCCTCCACCTTTAGTGTTTCGGTCCTGGTTTGGTGGCCGAAAAGTGTGGTAAGAGTTGTAGCCTGGTATTGCAGGGGTGCTCTCTGGAGCCTTGAACCAGGTCTCAGTTACTGCACAGATATCGATGTTCTCCATTTTAGGAGTGCCTCGAGAGTGCATTTTGAGGTTTAGACTTCTAGCATTGAGTAGCATTACCTTCAGATTTTGCATGCTTGTACCTGTTACGGTGGTGGTTTTGTCCTTTGAAGTTTGCCTGAAAAAGGCACTACAGGGGTGGCAAGAGCCTTAGCCAGTAACCTGAATCCCAGGGGCGACAGGTGCAGACCATCTCTGGCAAAGCATCGTGGTCTGTCAATCATGTCATCCCAGCCAGACCGATACTGGATCCCCTTTGAATGACACCATAAGCTTAGCCAATTGTTGAAGTCAATCATTTTATCCTTATATTGTGGTATTATTCTGGGCGAAGGCAGGATGCTACTCAGGGCTAGGGTCATACCTGCCTGGGCCACATGATCCGAGAGCTCTTCCATGTCTCTTTTCATGTAGTTCAGGGAGGTACGTCTCAAGTCATTCACTCCAACATGGACAATGACAGAGTCTTTTTTGTACTTGTTGTGGAGTGACTTGAGTGCATGCGTTATGTGGCGGATCCTGGCACCCAACAGGCAGCTGACTGTAATTTTCTCCTTATTCAACCTGGTGAGAGGGACATCAGTGTGCCGGACTATAGAGTCACCTATGACTAAAGTGTTAGGTACATTGTCTTGCCTTAGGGGCTGTTGCTGGGTGGCACACTGGTATTGTGAACTATGTGACACATTGGTTGTGATTGGTGTTTGTTTGCGTTTCAGCTTCAGAGGTCTTTGTTGCTTGGGCAGGTTACAGTTAAGGGCCCCTGTATATGTGGATTTAGTGTTGCTATATGTGGGTGTTGGTGGTGGGTTTAGAAGGGCTATGTGTTGCTTGAGATGTAGTGTGGGTGTTAACCTTCTCCTCTTGACTGTTTAGCACAATCTTGGGTGGAGAGAGCTTTGCTTCCATTTTGGCTATGTAAGTGCATCTCACAGGTTGTAGTGTTGGGTGGTAGGAGGAGAGGGTTGTCTGTGTACATGAGGCAATTGCTGCATTGCCCCAGTATGCCCAGATTCACCAGGTGGACAGGAGAAATCACTGGAAGCTGACCCTTGGACATGCTTGGCTTGGGGCTTTTTTTTTTCTTTGTGAAGTATAGGAGCTGTTTCCTTAGCAAGGTACTTTGCAATTATAGGCTGTTTAGTGCCTATTAATTTCTCCTTGTTAACAAGGAGAGTTCAGTGTTTGTATGAGTTTAAGGCTTCCTAGTGCTTTCCAGCAGGTATTAGAGAAAGTGCTAGTCACAGGGATGCTTAAAGGTAAGATTGAAAAGAATGCACTCTGCAGTGTGCACTAGAGAAGTTAGATGTGAAAGTAGGTAACTTGAGTTTTACCTGTTTAAAAAGTTTAAAAAGTTAAGGTTTAGTGGAGAGTTACTATTTTTAAAACAGCAAGATGGATTGAAAGGGGTGGTCACTTTTGTATTTTGGTACTATGAAATACTGTAGGATGGCCAATAAATTTAAATAATTGAAGAGGTGGGATTTCAAAAATGATGATTTTGTGATTACTCACATAAGCCAGTGAAAGTAGAGAGAAATGAGATATATGGTCAGATTAACATAAGAGGCGGGCAACTAGAAAGACAGTGGTATTTAACAAGGCAACTTAAATGGGTGGGAGTGTGGGAAAAAATTCTGCCTGACTCAGAACAGAGAGAGCTGTGGTCTCATTTGAAGTTTTAATATGCTGTTAAAACAGAATGCAAGCAAAACACAAAGTAAAGAAAACAAACTACAGTATTCAAAATATAGAAAGGCAATACAGTAATACAAAAAATAACAGCAAACTAACCTTTCCTTCACAGCAAAGTGTAGCAGAGTCTGGATGAGCCTTTCTGGTAAAATGCAAGAAGGAATTCACATATGTTGGTTTCCTATAGACACTTGTTTCAAAGGTTTTATTACCTATTGTTATTTCTATGTCCAAATACTGAATACTTGTTTTAGAGTGATTGGATGTGAATTTTAAAAATTTGGTAGTTTCTCCTATATATTTAATAAAATCCTCTAATATATCTAGGCCTCCAACCCAAAAAATTATGATGTCATCAAGAAATCTTTTATATAATGTCCAATACTTAACATATTCTGATTTCAAAATGTATTTCTCCTCCCAATTTGCGAGGACTAGGTTAGCAAAGGTAGGTGCACAGGCTGCTCCCATTGCTACTCCTTGTAGCTGTCGAAAAAATTCACCATTAAAGGTGAGAAAATTATTCTTTAACACCAAATCCATTAGGCCTGTGCACACTACCTTTTCATCAAGTGTCAACCTACTGTCCCCAAAAACTTCTTCTTCAAACATCATAATACCAGCCTCATACGGAATTGAACCAAATAAATCAATAATATCTATAGTTACAAAAATTAAATCTTCATGGTATAAATCAGTACTCAAACCTCTCAATAGGTCCCATGAATCCTTCAAAATTGCTTCTTTTTGGACCCTTTTTCCTTGAGACCTGTTTCTACTAAATACATCAAATCCCTGCTTATTAAACTAAAACAATGCTCTCCCTCCACCGATAAACTCCTCCCTCAATTTCTGAAAATTGCAGTTGGCTCTATTGCATATCTTATATCTATCTGAATCAACTGCTCCATTCAGTAATCTACTGTACCAGATATATGGAAATCCTTCTATACCACTCCTCTGCACAAAGGTAGCAACTCTGTTGAACTCTCTAACTATAGACCAATCGTTGTTCTCTGACCATTCTGTAACATCCTTGAAAAATGTATACATACTCAACTACTGTCCTATCTCATTTATGAAAATTCTCTCACCCCTTGACAACTTGGTTTCCACCCTAAACACAGTATCTCAACTGCCTTACTATCCATTATTCAAAAGGTTGCAGAAGCTATGGACAACAACCTCCTCTTCTCCTGTCTATTCCTAGATCTCTCTAAAGCCTTCAACACTGTGTCTCCTCCCATCCTTCTTTACAAACTCCCAGACCTAAACCTCTCTCCTTCTACTCTTGGCTGGTTCCAATCCTACCTTACTGGCAGAAAACAAGCTGTTAGATGGCAACAGGCTTTCTTACCCTTTCTTGCTGTTCAAACAGGAGTACCCCAAAGCTCCATACTTGGACTGCTCCTTTTCAACATTTTTACCAACAACCTACATTCATCCCACAGTCTTTCAACTGTAATACAATAAGCAAATGACTTTACTGTCTTATCTATCTCCAATACTATCTCTGAACTACACAAACTAACACAAACTTCATTTATCTCTGTTGAAAAATGGCTCAGAAATGATCAACTAATCTTCAACTCTAAGAAAACTCAGCTACTTCTCTTCCCACCTCAGACACTGTCTCACCTTAAATCCAACTTTTCTCTTTCCTCCCTAAATGGCACCACTATCTACCCTGCCTCACACACCAAACTGCTAGGGGTAATAATTGATGACCAACTAAAATTTGACTTGCACATACAACAGGCTATCAAAAAACCCACCAAAAACTTGGACTACTTTATAAGAACAAGACATTTGTCACTATTGCCAATAAATGCACTCTTGTGCAGGCATTTCTCTTACCCATCTTCTGTACACATCCTTATGAATATCCAAACTACCTCAATGCAGAAACTATAACAAACGTACAACAAAGTTGCCAGATTTATTCTAAATCAACCATTCTCTTCACATTACTGCCTCTCATTAAACAAACTTCAGTGGTTAGAATTTCCACACCTTCTCCTACAATCACAACTCCACACTACCTTTTCCATACTCAACAACCCCTCTGCCTGCCCTGCTCTCTCCTCCCATGTTACTCCACCCACCGGCCTCTCTGGAGTGCTGATCAGCATCTGCTCTCAGTTTATAAACCCAAAAGGAATATTGGCAAACTATTTTACAAACACTCTGTTTCACTAAAATGGAACAAGCTTTTTCTCCATATTAGATCCAATCTTTCCTTTCCCTGTTTTAAAAAGGAGTTAAATCCCACCTACTAAACTTGAAATTATGCCATTGCATTGACTAACTGTATAACCTGTTGTATCTCCTAACTTTCTTTCTTTGTTTGTAATTACTGCTTAAACTTATCACCTAAACCCTCAGCTCTACTATTATAGCCCTACAATAACCTCCTCCACTACTATCAATGCAACCCGTAATGTTCATCATTTTTTTCTTTTGTTTTTTTCTTTATAATTAATTTCGTAATTGCAAAGTTTGTAATAGTTTTTGTCCTGTATGTTTATCTTTGCTTATGTTTTCTGGGCTCTTTCCTCTTGGGTCACCACTGAAAACGGATTGCTTACTATCAATGCAATGCAAATAGTTAATAATCTTTTCTTTTTTACAATTATTTTGTATTATGATTGTTATTTAATATATGTATATCGTCAGTTTATTTTTACTTATGTTTGCTGGGGCTTTTCCCCTCGGGTCTCCACTGAAAATATTTCTATATATATGTTTATTTATTTATTATTTATTTAAATTTGTTGACCGACTGGATGTAGGTCCATTTTCAGTGGAGGCCCGGGGAGAAAAGCTCCACAGTAAAATAAACAGACACTAGTTACATTGGATTTCATAGTGATTAACAACTTAACATAGCAATTACTTACAACATATTTACAGATGAAGAACATAGTACATCAGTAGACAACTAGAATCTTTATCTGTGAAGTACATAACAGACATTAACAAATGTTACAATAAGAAGTTCCTGCTGTATAATAAGTACTAGGCTTATGAGCATCTGAGCTTGCTATAATCAAGGTAGTTAGTGGAGTGGAAAGAAAGGTAGTGGTTGGATAGGGTGGGTGATATTAGAGTGGGAGTTGCAAGGGCATAGCCAGCATGTTTTTAGGTGCGCTTTTAGTAAAGTTTTGAAGTGGGTGCATGATGGTACGGAGGTAATTGTGGGTGGGAGTGAGTTCCATAATTTGGCTATAGCGCAAGAGAATAGTGCTTCACCAGCAGAGTTATTGGCTTTAGTGATCTGCAAGTGATTTTTGTTGCTGGATCTTAGTGGTCTGGTGGTGTTATAGGGTTGGAGTAGATTCTGGAGGGATGGGACATTTAGTGGATGATTTACTAGTTTGTGGGCGAGTGAGAGTTGATACCACTAAAGGAGGTGAGGGAGTTCAAGCCAGCCCAGTTCAGCAAGTGAGAGACAGTGGTGACTATGGTAGGATGCCCCTGTGGCAAATTTGACGATTTTGTTGTAGCAGGTCTCTAGCTTGTTTAGATCACATTGTCTTAGGTTGGTATATACTGGAGAGGCATAAAGTAGGATGGAGATAAGGTGGGATTTGCTATTGAAATCTTTGCTGCTTTGGTGAGAAATTGCTTATTTCTGTATAAGGCTCCTAGTTTTTTGTGGACTTATTTTATGGTCATGGATATGTGAATGTCAAATTTTAGTTTATTGTCTATTTCCACTCCTAGCAATTTGGTGTGTTCAGTTGGGTATATAGTGGTGTTGTCTTTTGCTGTGATTTAAAGTGAGAGTTGTTTTGAGTATGTTTGGTGGGTTGGAAGATGAGTAGTTTAGTTTTGTTTGGGTCACCTCTGAGTAGACGATATGCGACAGAGTATAGCTGGAGTTTTTTTAAGGCGGTCAGCATAGGACATCTGCTTTAGGCCTGTAATTCTTTTAGTGAGGTATTTCTGCGGACTTTCCAGTTTTTGCAGATGTCTTGAGAGGTACATACCAAATAGGGCATTGTATTCTATAATGGGTCTAATGAGGGATGAGTACAGTGGGACAATGACCTCTTTTTTTCTGGATGAAAAGCCCGTAGTGATGAGGTGTGCCACATAGAAGGATTTCCTGACTGTTGTGGCGATGTGGTTATCAAAGGTGAGACCACTGTCCACCTGTGTCCCTAAGTCTCTTATCACACTTTCAGTGTTTAGTATACTGCCACCTATATGGTAATTCACAGATACATGTTTTTTCCCAAAGGGGATAACTATACATTTCTTGGCATTGAGCTTGAGCACATGGCTCTGGCACCAAGCATCTGTTTCTGTAAGGCCCTTTTGTAGAGTATCCACATCATTTGGGGATTCAGTAATGGCTCCCAGTATGCAGTCATCTGCAAACTTTGTTAGCCAGAGTCCCTTAGTGTTGGCATGTACTTCAGAGAAGTAGATGTCAAACAAGAGTGGTCTCAGGACTGAACCATGAGGTACTCCACTTGTCACTTGTCTGGAGCTGGATTTGGATTCGGCTACTTTTACAGTGTGGATTCTATCAGTCAACCAATTAGCAACCCATTGGGTGATGTAGGGATTAATGCCCAGCTTAGTAAGTTTATCTATGATTCCAAAGTGGGGGATGGTGTCAAAGGCCTTGGCAAGGTCTAGATAGGCTGTGTGGACCACCTTACCTTTGTCCATGGCTCTGGAGACTGATTTGAAGAAGGCAATCAGGTTCAGGAGACAAGATCAGCCCTGCACGAACCCAAACTGGGTGAGGTCCAGTGTTTGAAGGTTGCCAATGTCTTTGTTTATAAGTTCCATGATAATACTATCCATGGCCTTGCAGATAAGGCTTGTCAGACTGATGGGACGGTAGTTTCCGGGATCCAAGATGGATCCCCCCTTGTGAAGTGGGATAACTGTAGCTCTGCACCACTCAGTGGGCACGAAACCCGAGGTGAGGCTATGATTAAACATCACACTTAGGTGAGGTGCCAGTTCATATTGTAGTTCATGTAGCACACAGCCCGGGATGTCATCTGGTCCCATGGATGCTGTTGTTAGCTTTGGAGAGTGCATTTTTTACCTGTGTGGCCGTTGTTACCGGAATTATTATATGCACACACACACACACACACACACACACACACACACACACACACACACACACACACACACACATACACATATATATAAAGGTGTACAAATACAGCTATACACACACACACACACACACACACACACACACACACATATATATATATATATATATATATATATATATATATATAGATATGTACACATCAGTATACAGAAATATGTGACAGCTACAAACACATGAAATCTGAGGGTCATGTTGCTGCACACTAGAAGTATAAATCTGAAAATGCATTTGTTGGAAGTATTCCTTAAAATGGGGAACAATGATATCTGTGCTGTTACAGAGACCTGGTTAAAGGCAGTGGGAAGCAATTCTTCACTACCAGCCTATAACTCATTCATTACCTTTTGGTTGCAGAACATGGACTGAAGCTCCAAATGTGGTGATATTTCTATAGTCATTAAGGATGCACACGCCTCCAGAGTGGTAGACCAACATTATGTATTACAGATCCTGCAGGTGTAGCTAACATTGGGTAAGACAGTGGTTCAGGTTTTACCCTGCTATAGGTCACCAAACATGTCCCAAGACTCATACTCCATGTCCCTAAACACCCAGGAGGATATTAGTGTCCAACCTAACATTCTCATACTGGTTGACCTCGATTACCCCACCATTAACTGTGAAAGCTACTCATGTACCAGTGCACATGCCCATCACTTCGACCTGGTCCTTCCTAACATGGGTGACTCTTGTTGTATACCAATAGTCAACTCCTCCCTTGTTATATCTGAACACAAATTAATCACCTTTGGAAATCTATAGCCCTCCCACCCCCCTGCACAGGCTGGCCACTTGTGAGGGTGGCAGACGTCATATCAGCATGATGTTTCAGTCAGGTATGATACCTCATGCTGCCGTATATGTCAGTACACTCACTGTGGCCTATTTGGCTATAATATCACATACATGGGCATTGTTAAGGTACACAAATCACTTCCAACCATGTATAGGTTGCAGACATATGGATATTCCAGACACATTTGTACAGAGGATTGTACAATGTTTTAACCTGCTGCATGTGAGGCAGATGCTGTTAACACACTATATAAAGTAATGGCAGTGGGAGGTGATCACCAGTTGTGTATGGTACACACATCAAAATTGTATAAGCCACACAAGATACGATCGTCGCACACATTCACTTGCCAGCAATGGGATTAGAACTCCTGCCTATCTAGGTATTTCTATTATAGTACTACAAAGTTATCAGCTGCGTCACAGAGCTTAGACATTTTCGTTTAGTACAAAGGTACTTCTAAAGTGGATGACATCAACAGGACTACTAAATTGGAGTGAGGGGGAGTGTAAAGGGTAGTTCTCATGTCAAAAATTGTATAGGCCAGACAATACATGATTCACACACACACATGCACACACACACACACACACACACACACACACACACACACACACACACACACACACACACACACACACACTTGCATGCCAGTATTGAGATTAGAATTTCTGTCTATCTAGTTATGTCTACTATAGTGTTACACAGTTACCGCATGTGCTACAAGCTTACTGACCTTTCACATGGCCAAAGCTGCTGATAACTGCACAGCTGAGGTAAAGTATTACAGGTGGCAGAAAGTCTGCCTTCTGTTCCACCCTTACATCATGCTAGTTCTTTCTGCCTTGCACTTGAAATAGCATTATGGCTTGGCACTTCACAAGGTTATTGTATCAAGAAGTGTGGCACACCTAGGAGCCATAAGCAGTACTCGTTCATTGGAGAAGTAGCCCCAGTACTTACTTATCTCCACCCCTCCTGGCATGTTTAAAGGGCATGTTTCTGTGCTTTCACACATTACCCTGGTGCACTTTTCCATTCTGAGGCACTGTTGCAACTGCCTCATGTACACAGACAACCCTCCCCTCAAACTCCAAACACTCGGACTTGTCAGAGTTACCCATATATCACCCAATATGGACATATGCACTCTCCAGCAAAGACTGGACTAGCAGGTCAAGAGGCTAAGATCAACATCTGCACCACACCATGTGGAGCATATAGCTCACCATTGCACCCACTTTGACAGCCATGACATACAGTGAAAAGCCACACACACACCTTCACAGAGGCACTCAATGGACATTTACACAAACAGCACATACAAGCAAGACAGACACCCACTCAGACACCATGACATGGCACATGCCAAGGGACACATATTTAACCTACACAGTATGCCCCTTAACCTACGCTCCTAAGGCTAACCACCTTGCACAATACAGTGATCATGGGTAACTCAGTACTGAGGCACACACATATCCCACTCACTAAGTTGAATATGGAGCAGGTAACAGCCAAATATCTATCACATGCCAGCATCCAACACATGACACAGCCAGTCATGGCACTCAACAACTATGAGTATCACTCTGTATCCATGTGGGTGTGAATGACTAGGGACACACCTCCCTGGACTATATGACAAGAGCCATGGTTGAACTCTCTGATTATGTGGTCCAGGCAGGTGTGACACTAGCCCTGAGTAGTGTACTGCTATCACCCAGAATGATGCTGTGGTACTATCAACAAATGATTGACTGCAACATTGGCTTACATGTTTTGTGTCATTCTCAGGGGATCTAGTACTTCTCTGCTTGAGATGACATGATTGACAGAACCCAATGACTTGCAACAGATGTCCTACCTCTGTCAGTGCTGGGTTTCCAGGTACTGGCTAAGTGTCCTGCCACCCCTAGGATGTCTTATTAGGCAGTGTTCCTAATGTAATTACCACCATAACAGCTAGACATATATGCATTCTGAGGGTCATACTGCTCAACAGTAGACATCTAACTGTTGGGATGCAGTCCCCCAAAGCACTTGTTGTAGTGGAGGATACATGTGCTGTAATGGAGTGGTGGTTCACAGTAGCAGACAGCAGCCCCTGCAATATCAGGCTATGATGCATTCCACAGCTGTCAGCCCCCAAACATGCACCACACCACACACCCACAGGTGGTGTTGTCTCCATATTCATTATGGCTAGGAAAACCTCCAGACTAGTATCCCAGAATAATGCATTGAAGATACTTCCATACAACTGCCTTGGGGTAATACTGCAATCCAGACCATAGCCTTTTCTGGGTCCACATCTATGTGCTAGACTGTGAATGCACATTCCTCAACACCCTGCCATCTATGATGGTCCAACACAACACTGACATAGTATGAGACTTCAAGTACCCCTCCATCACCTGAGGAAAGTAGCCAAACGCCAGTACAGTGGCCCAACACTTCATCATTCACAATGCCCTGGACAAGCTCACACTGACCCCTGCAACAACCTTAACCTGTGTTGACTACTTAAATATGGGACTGTTGCTCATCCACCGTAGTCAATCCCTGCATGGTGAGATCCACACAGGCTGTAATCAACATGGAACTCAACATGTCAGCCACACCCCCCACAAAGGTAACCACCTTGCAAAACCTCTTCAAAACTGACTTTGCAGCCATGAAAACAGGGATGAATGACTTCACTGCACCAATGGCAATGGAAAATAGCTGCATGACTGTGGAATCATACACATATGCACTGTACAAACAAGTACATGAATGCATGGTACTAGCCAGAGCCAACAATACCCAGACAATGTCCTCCAAACACTGGGAGACAGTGTGATGGTTCCCTGCCATTACTAAAGTGTACATCAGAAGGAGGACACTGTTGCAGAGAAAGGTGGTGTCCCATGACTGTTGAACTTGCTTATTAGCCTCAAACACAACTTTGGATCTGTCATGGAATCCTCTACAGGCATCTATGATGGCAGACATGCAGCAGACACTGACAACAATCACAACAGCCTTTGATAGTTACATCAACAACCTCCACAGCATTAAACAGAAGTGCTGCAAGTTACTGCACAATGTTAATACCCATCCTGAGACAACAGATATTTGTCACAGTCTTAGCAACACTTTCAGTGCCAGCTTTACCCCTCTCTCCCCCTACAAGTGAAGTGCTGAGTGAATGCATTCTCAAATGCTGTATCCTCTTTCTGTTCTAGGCATATGTGTGTCACAGGATGTGGCCCTGCATCAAGACCAAGGGGTATGGCAGTGTGGTAACACATACACCATGCCTTAGGCAGGGTAGAGCTGTATCTGCACAGAATTTCCCCTGTCTGTAACACAGTGATTGCATATGCCTCACAGACTATAGGCCTGAGGATTGTACATAGATATATGTTGATTTACAACATCTGTTGTAGAGTGGAGAATGGTACGTGTTGTGGTTTGGACACACCTCCAATTGCTAATAACCACAGCCACAGGGAATAGTCATCAAACAAACACACTGAGATTACTATTCCCACACACATACACACACACACACACACACACACACACACACACACACACACACACACACACACACACACACACACACACACACACACACACACACACACACTTGCCAGTATTGAGATCCATATGTTAATTGCGTCATAGGTGTGTAGTAAGTGAATGGGCTTGAAGGCTCTACAAAGCTAGCCCAAGGGAATACCCTGGCATCAGGCCACATGACAATAGTCCCCAGTGTGGCTCAGGAGTATAGTCACTGGAGTGGTCCCCAGGGGTGGGTATTGTATTCCCCATCCACTCATCCAGATTTCTATTGTAGGTGGCCAGTGATGTGCACTGCTTCACATGTATGTGATTTATATTCCATAAGATGGACAGTGTCTGGGTTGTGCACATGTCCCACATACATGTTCTTTGAAATGTGAATGTGTGTTTGAGGTCTCTGGCACATGCTGTGTACACAGACTGGTATCTTCAGAAGTATCGTTCCTGACCTAGATTGGTGAGACATGGCTGTGTAACTGAGGTAGTGATTGCACCTACATAGACAGTATGATTTGGGGATTCATTGGAGTTATCAGAGTCTGTCCATACAGGGCAAGTGTATAAGGCATGGTCTTCCCTTTGTAGGGTACATTTGCAGACTCTACAGTAGTTGCAGGTGTCCAGTGGGGAACATGGCAAAAGGGCCACTGTACAGATTGATTGGGCTACTGAAGGGATGGAACAGGGTGCTATGTTCTTTCACTTGCTAGATAACACACACTCAGTTAAGAGATGTAACACATCCAAGTACTTTTTGATGTCAGTGCACTGTTGTGGTCAACAGGCAGCTGACTGTCCATCTGTGTTCCCCATTCTGTTATAATAATGTCACTGTTCAATGACTACCACCAATGTATTACTTCATGTGAGCCATGGTGTTCCCAAAGGTAATGGTGGCACATCTCTTGGCATTGGGGTAATGTCCAGGGTTCTGACAACATTCATAGGTGTCAAGTAGCCTTTTGGCGTGATGTCAACATCATGTCAACATCACATGTTTTGAGAATGCTACCACCCACCTTATTGTTATATGCAAACATTATCAGCCACGATGCCTTTGTGTTCTCCTGCACCTCAGAACAGTAGATCTCAAACATGAGAGGACATAGTTCTGTGCCCTGTTTGACACCAGTCATGCGTGGCCATCAATTTGACATGGAGTCCACTGCAATCATACCTTGAGTACTATCTGTGAAGCAATTTGCAGGAGAACTACTGATATAGTGGTTTCTCACTAGCCAAGTGTGTTTGTACAGGATTCCTGGGTGGAGGATGTTCTCTGAGTATTAGAAGGGTTACCTATATTGTTAACTAATCCATACTGTCACGTATTCATTGCACATGGCACTACACATTTAGATTGTCTACACCAACCTCTACAGTGTTTGACAACTGTTGGCCTTGTAATGTGGACATTGGGACATATACTAGGTCCTCAATATAATAATTTAGCAAAAACCACCCTCAATGGATCCTGTTATTACACAATCAAATGAACACCCGTACAAGATACCAATGAAACACACACACACACACACACACACACACACACACACACACACACACACACACACACACACACACACACACACACTTACCAGTACTGAGTTTCAAACCACTACCTATGTATTACTACTACAGTGTTACGCATTTATCACATGTGCCAGGGAGCTTATAGGATGGATGTTGTCCCAAGGTACTTCTAAGGTGAGGAACATCACCAGCGCTTGTAAAAACTGGTATTGGGTGATGTAATGGGTGAGAGATGTCATAAAATATGTTATCCTACATACACATTTACATCTGCCAGGAGGGAGGTTCAAACCTTTACCTAACTATGTTTTTAGACCTTTATGTTACACATTTACCACATGCACCACTGACCTTACATGGCTTTGGGTTACTGACAGGTACTTCTAAGGTGAATGATATCTACAGGACTGCTAAAGTCAGGCACTTAGAAGTGTACTGGGTGTAAATGGGGCCAAAATCTTTAAGTACAAATGCAAGCACACACACACACACACACACACACACACACACACACACACACACACACACACACACACACATCAGGAATGAGATTCAAACCCCTGCCTAAGCAGTTATTGTTATGCATTTATCACATGCTCCACAGATCTTATGGTAGAACAGTGTCCAAAGGTATGTTTGTCTCTACAAAGACACACACGCTCTCTTACACAAACACACATATTTTCACAGTTGCCAGGACTGGGATTGGAACTCATACCTAACTATTTTGCTACACTATAGTATTATGCAGTTATCACAAGCACCACAGACCTCATATGTTAGAGAGCTGTCCAAAGGTATCTTTGTAGGTGAGTGATATCAGCAACAGTGCTAAAGGAGGGGTAATTTAAGTGTAGTGAGTGTGAATGGCCAAAACATCAGGTCTCTACAAAGACACACACATATTCACAGTTGCCCAGACTGGGATTAGAACTCATACCTAACTAGCTTGCTACACTATAGTATTATGCAGTTATCATAAGCAACACAGAAATTATATATTAAAGAGCTGTCCAAAGGTATCTTTGTAGGTGAGTGACATGAGCAGCAGTGCTAAAGGAGGGGTAAGGGAAGTGTACTGAGTGTGAATATCCACAAAATCAAGTCTGGACAAAGACAAACACACTCTCTCACACCAACACCCCCACATTTTCACAGTTACCATGACCGGGATTAGAACTCATACCTAACTATTTTGCTACACTATAGTATTATACAATTGTCGCAAGTGTCACGGAGCATATAAAGCTGCAAGCTGCCCAAAGGGTTATTTCAGGGTGACTGACATCAGCAGGAGTGCTAAAGTAGGGCAATCAGAAATGTAATGAGTGTGAATGGCCTTAAACATGTTCATCTAGAAGGAGACACACACACACACACACACACACACACACACACACACACACACACACACACACACACACACACACACACACACACACACACACACACACACACACACACACACACACACACACACACACACACACAGATACACACACACACAAAACTTTACATTTGACAGGACTGAGTTTACAACTGCTACATGGATACTTATTTGTACTATAGTGTTACACAGTTATCACAAGCACCACTGAGACTATAGGGCTGAGGGCTAACCAAAGGAATTTCTACAGTGAATGTCATCAGCACATCATGTAATATAGGCCAATTGGATGTGTACTGGATGGGAAAGGCCTAATAATGGGATTCTCTATGTCGCTGTCAGTCTCTCTCTTCCCCACGTCTGTGTGTGCGTGTATGTTTGACATATTATGTTATGTTGGCCTTCAATATGTGTGAGTATTCCTATCCAATGTGTGTCTGTGTGAAGTATCAATGGTGTACAATTTGGTGTGTGTGCACAGGCATCTGCGAATAACAGATATCAGTAGTCCACTGTGTTGTCAGACATGGGCTTCATTTCTCGAAGTGTAGGAGCATGCCCAGTATGACTTTCTATAATGAGTGTGCATCCATTCCAGCGAGAGTTGGTCTCAAGTTCAGGATTTTGTTTTCTGCAACTACACCTAGCAACCTGTTTCTGCAGGATATCTGTAGATAGGTTGCCAATATGGAGACAGAATGGGTGTAACATACGGGGATACCATAGCTATTGCTGTCTGTACTGCTTGTGTAACACGATTGTTTGTAGCATCGATTTTCTGGCATATGTACTGTTTTACACTGTGATGTATCATGCTATCAACTACTGATGGATATAATTCTTTGCTCACAGTTATTTACAAGGGAAATACAAGAAGAATGAAGCTGAGACCAATATTCTGAGGCATAGACTACGCATTCTGGCATCCCCCTGCCATTGTACAGACAATAGACTGCTGGTTCTGTGTAAGGTCCAGCACCTTGGTAGTATGCTGGCTGTGGATCCCCTTCTTGTGCTTTTCTCAACTTCAAGGAATGGCCATATCACACTGGGGCCATTCCTCTCAGCTGTACAGATGCACCCAGATTATCCAGAGGCAGGACTCATATATCTGGTCAGTTTACCTTCACATTATGGTTTACAAGCAGTTTTGTGGCTATTAATTCATGGGTTTGCAGTCAGGGGGTAGTATGGACAGACATTAGAGTTTCAGACATCACACAGTCCATGGCATCCATGCTTCTACACCCCCTTTCTGTTATTCTCCCCTCTTCCTAACATTATGAAAGCAGTATCTCAGAGGTATCCATGTAGTTGGTACTTTATCCCGGTAGTATTTATGGCCTGGTCCATAGTTCTTGCAATAGGACATGGGGAGGCATGCTACTGGCATTTGTCAACATGGCCTTGCATTTGTTTTCTGTTTACTGTGTTAGGTTGTTCGGACCCACTGACATTCCATACACTGGCACTATGGGTGAGGCATGGGCCTTTGCCAGAGGACTGTAGGCCATTTGAGAGTGCTGCAGCCTATCTATAGCAGGCCAGTGCATTCTGTCACTCATACGTTCCCAGGCTGCAAGCCAGTGGATTACCCTGGGGTGACAGTGGTGAGTGGTTGAGGTGTTCCTGTCAATCCTTCCTCCTCATACTGACCCAGAAGTCTGGATGTGATCAGGTTGCTGCTTACACCTAGGGTCACACCTGCATGGGACACCTATTCAGCATCTGGTATCATGTATGTATTCCCATACAGAGATGGGTTCATGCTGTACTCATTCCTTACAGCAAGGATATGACCTGTGATAAACCACTGGCTGATGGTGGGGTGAGCTGGGTGCATGGGTGATATGGTAGCTACTGGCACCTGACTCACAGGTATACCTGGGACATTCCCCTTATGCTGGCTTGTGTGTGGACATGTGCAGCCTGTCATTACTTTATAACTATGTATTTTGTCATTTGACAGTGATTGGCCAGACTACCAGTATTCCATACTACAGTGACAACTAATGTGATGCTAACCTCTATGTATAATTCCAAAGTTGTGTGCAGTTGACAGTTATTTTATATGAACTCTATGTAGGTTAGTTCCACCTGTGTACTATTTCTATGTATGGGGCTGCATTCATGAAGTGTCCAGCTTTCCAACGGTGACAGATATTGACATCTGGACAGTGAGTATGTATAACTGCTGACATGGGTGTAGCTGAGAAGCAGAGTGGTTGGCACTTTAGTTGTTGGAACATGGCCTTGTCGACCACTGTACTGTGCCTAGGCCACTGAGACACAACCATCCAGGCTCACATACCTACCACTTCCAGGCAATATTAAACACACAACAAACTTACCACACTGACCCCTGCATATTGTACACATGCAACAATGTCAGCTGGGATAACTCTGGTAATCTGTGCTCCAGTGATATTACTTCTCAGACTTGTATGTTACTGCATTTCTACTTGGGATTGTGGAGGTGTACACCTGAAGACATTAAACATTTGCAATGACTGTACTGGTACTTTGGTTACTCTGTTGGTTTCCATTTCATATTGTATTGTGACCTATCAGGCAGAAATGAGGCATATCAGTAGAGTACACATGTTACATTTTAATGGCATTCATTTGAGTTTCAGACTTTTTACCCTTCAGAACTAACATGCAACTGCCAGACCTGTTGTGATATTTCTATTTAGGTCTGGAGGGGGGGCTGTTCACCTTTGTCATCATTCATGGGCCTTAGCCTGGCCTTTCTTTATGGTCATCTACACCTGCCCTGCTGGGTGAGGCAGGTGGTGGGTATGTGACCCTCATTGACATCTATGTGTGTGACCTTATTGACACCCTGGGTTATTTGGGCCATCCCATGTACTGCGGTGGGGGTTGTTACCTTATGTGGTGCTGCCTAGTATGTCGACCCCAGTATTTGTTATGGATTTCCTGCTGACCTATATAGCTGTCAGCTGTCTGCTGCTATCCCATTCAGACACCCAATTCCCTTGCATGCTTGCATCCATACCATACATACAACTATCAAAACATACTACTCCAATCAGCAATTGATAGGAAGGGTGGCTTACCTTGTTGCTGGGCCAGTATTGAGGAGGGTGCTGGAGGGCTGACTATGTCAGATGCACATAGTACAATCCCTATACATGGTAAAGCACAGGTAGTGTCATATTTGGCATCCATTTTACTGTATGTACAAGTCAGAGAGAGTTATCAGTCCCTGGGTCCCTACAGTGTCACTGCATGTGTGCTATTTGTTGTCCCTTTGCCAAGGTTTGGGCATACTGGGCACACCTCCTTCTACCTACAGGGGCAGCCTCAGGAAGTTCCTCCTCCGAGTCCTTCTGTGCCTGTCCTGGCCTTGGCAATGGTGGGGGGCTGTGTGGCCCTTCCCCATGCTGTTCTTGCTGCAGCTGTTTCCACAGGATCATATTGTGTAGCATGGCACATACTATGAACGTTTGTGTACGTGTAGCTGGAGAGTACTGCAAGTCTCCACTAGATATGTTAAGGCAGCAGAACCATGACTTGAGCATCCCAAACACATGCTCTACAATGATCCTGGTGTGTGTGTGCTTCATTATGGTGTTCTTGTTTGGGTATGTGTGCATTTCTGATGGATGTCATCAGCCGCGGCTCCAGTGCATAACCAGCATCCCCCACTTGATAGCCATATGGGATGTCCCCCCTGGAAAACCCCTGATGCAGCTGTGAGCAATGCCAGATGTGGGAGTCGTGATAGCTTCCAGGGCTGCCAGCACACACATTCATGATAATGCCCTGGGCATCGCACACAACCTGGCAGTTGATGGAGGGGAAGACCTTGCCATTTATGTAGACCTTACCCTGCTCACCAGGTGGTGCTTTGATATGGATGTACATGCAGTCTATAAGTCATTTTTAGTTAGTTTTGCCAGTTAAAACTCCCCTGTCTGTATACACCGGTGGTGTAGAGTTTGTGGGAAAAAACAGTCTGACAGGTGTTTGCATAGTTTATAGTAGTATACTGGGCTGTTGAATGTGTAATTGGCTGATTCTGATACATTCCATCTGCCAGCAGTGCTATTTCTCTTTGATTGCCTTCCTACCTTCCTACTGCCATTTCCCCTTCCCGGTTCCTCCCTGTTTAAGCCCTGAGGCATGCTGCGCATACCCAATGCTGAAATATAAACAGTGCTGCCATTTCCTCTTTTTTTTTTTTTTTTTTTGTTTAAAACCCGGTGCGTGGCATGCAAACCCATTTAGGCTATATACACAGTGCTCAGCCACATCTGACACACCCCCTTTTTTAGCTGTGCTTAGCTAAGGGCAAACACAGGCTACAGTGCTCCAATGAGCTTACAGCAGGCATGACACACCCCATTATGAAGTCATTCAGCTCTTACACTTGCACTGTTGTATCACTGCACCTACACGGTTAGGTACAAGCTGACACTTTGAAGAAATATGTGATTCAGTATAACTCCCCTCATTTGCATACCCCAGTGTATAGGTCATTAGTTGCTACACTAAAATGGACCCTTTCCCCTTGACAACCAGTGATCCCTGGTATTGTTTACATTCTGCATGTCTTTGACTATAATGGCAAATTGTAGATTTAACTTAAAATTGAGTTTTCCCTTTTTTTTTCGGCCTGATCCAATGTGCGAGCTGCTGCCCTATGCTTAAATAGCCAAGATCGGCCAAAAAAAAAAGTTTGATTTTCATAATAATCACTTTTTAATGCCAATGGCCTTATATTTGGCCATCAGCATGTCTAATGTACATAAAACATGCTTTTACAAGAGCTATCATGCCTTTGTTTTGTCAGTTGCAGAAATGCACTCAGTTATTTTCTGAATATATTTCTGCACTGACACTGTTCTAGCACAGAGACCTGGCAGCTTGCTGAATCACTAAATCACCTCATTTGCATGGTTTTCACCAGTAAATGAGGTGATGTGCATATTTGCCGGCTTTGCATGTTAGAACAGTGTAGGACCAGTCATGCACATGAAAATGGCAGTCATTTTCCATGAAGGAGCTCTTACACTGGTTTTGTACAGAAGATAGGGGATTGTCTTTTTTTAATTTTTCACATAAGAGATTAGATAGAAAGTTTTACAATTTAGATAAGCAACAGATTGAGGTGCTTAAGAAATTAGGTAGCTACACAGACTTAAGGTACAAGAAAGCAGAAAAGGGGCATGGCATAGTTATAATGGAAACTACTAAATACAATAAAGCCATTGAAGAGCTGCTCTCTGATGAAACAAATTATAAAAAAGTGGTTAAAAGTTATGTAAGAAAATGTTACAAAGAGACGGATTTGTGTTTATTTGACTTGTTACATCAGGGGTATGTACCTCAGGGTATTCTGCTATATTGTGGAAGAGATGTATACTTCTGGTCAATGCCTCATGGGTGTTGCTGAAATATATGTGCTCATTTGCATGTGGTGTCATGGCATCCAGGAAATGGTGGAGTACCCTGGATGCTGATGCCTGTGAGATCCACATGATATCCCCAGTTGATCTTTGGAAGGTACCTGTGGCTAGTATTCTTAGGCCTACACATACCTTGGTATCCACTGGGATGGGTTCCCTTCTGTTGGTTCTGTGTATGAGGTGAGGAAGGCACAGCTGGACAACAGGAATTATTTACTGTGGAATTGTCCTTGGATTTTTTTTAAAGCAGCTTGATATCCTTTGGTTTTGTTTTTTTGGTGTTGGACTACAGCTGGAGAATTTGCTGTAGAATGTCCCTGTCCACCCTATAGCACTCCACTATCTCCAGCTCATGTAGGCCCTGGTAGGTTACCCTGGGTTTGTACACTCTTCTCTTCCTCCTCAGTGTGTGTCAGTTGTCAGCATTCTCCTGCTCACCACCCTCAGTCTCTAGCACATACTGATGGAGTAAAGCAGCAGCCTCTAACATTTTTAGTTAGTTTTTCCAGTTAAAACTCCCCTGTCTGTATACACCGGTGGTGTAGAGTTTGTGGGAAAAAACAGTCTGACAGGTGTTTGCATAGTCTATAGTAGTATACTGGGCTGTTGAATGTGTAATTGGCTGATTCTGATACATTCCATCTGCCAGCAGTGCTATTTCTTTTTGATTGCCTTCCTACCTTCCTACTGCCATTTCCCCTTCCCGGTTCCTCCCTGTTTAAGCCCTGAGGCATGCTGCACATACCCAATGCTGAAATATAAACAGTGCTGCCATTTCCTCTTTTTTTTTTTTGTTTTTTGTTTTTGTTTAAAACCCGGTGCGTGGCACGCAAACCCATTTAGGCTATATACACAGTGCTCAGCCACATCTGACACACCCCCTTTCTTAGCTGTGCTTAGCTAAGGGCAAACACAGGCTACAGTGCTCCAATGAGCTTACAGCAGGCATGACACACCCCCTTATGAAGTCATTCAGCTCTTACACTTGCACTGTTGTATCACTGCACCTACATGGTTAGGTACAAGCTGACACTTTGAAGAAATATGTGATTCAGTATAACTCCCCTCATTTGTATACCCCAGTGTATAGGTCATTAGTGGCTACACTAAAATGGACCCTTTCCCCTTGACAACCAGTGATCCCTGGTATTGTTTACATTCTGCATGTCTTTGACTATAATGGCAAATTGTAGATTTAACTTAAAATTGAGTTTTTCCTTTTTTTTCGGCCTGATCCAATTTGCGAGCTGCTGCCCTATGCTTAAATAGCCAAGATCAGCCAAAAAAAAAAGTTTGATTTTCATAATAATCACTTTTTAATGCCAATGGCCTTATATTTGGCCATCAGCATGTCTAATGTACATAAAACATGCTTTTACAAGAGCTATCATGCCTCTGTTTTGTCAGTTGCAGAAATGAACTCATTTATTTTCTGAATATATTTCTGCACTGACACTGTTCTAGCACAGAGACCTGGCAGCTTGCTGAATCACTAAATCACCTCATTTGCATGGTTTTCACCAGTAATTGCTGGCTTTGCATGTTAGAACAGTGTAGGACCAGTCATGCACATGAAAACGGCAGCCATTTTCCATGAAGGAACTCTTACACTGGTCTTGTACAGAAGATAGGGGATTGTCTTTTTTTAAATTTTCACATAAGAGATTAGATAGAAAGTTTTGCAATTTAGATAAGCAACAGATTGAGGTGCTTAAGAAATTAGGTAGCTACACAGACTTAAGGTACAAGAAAGCAGAAAAGAGGCATGGCATAGTTATAATGGAATCTACTGAATACAATAAAGCCATTGAAGAGCTGCTCTCTGATGAAACAAATTATAAAAAAGTGGTTAAAAGTTATGTAAGAAAATGTTACAAAGAGACAGATTTGTGTTTATTTGACTTGTTACATCAGGGGTATGTTACTCTTGATTTATTTCAATATCTTATGGTTGAAGAGATACAACTAGGAGTGTTGCTTGGGATCCCCAAAATACACAAAGATTTAGAACACCCCCTTTTAGACCAATTGCGTCTGCTCTTTTTAATAAAACTGTTAACATTTCTGTATATCTAGATAAGATTTTGAACCCCATCATTCAGTCTAGCAAGTTTTATTTGAAAGACTCATGGATGTTCTTAGATGAACTCAAAATTATCCTTTCAAGGTAAGGAAACTATGTTCTGTACCATTGATATTTGCTCCCTATATACCTGTATTGACCAAGTGGAAGGTTTAGAGTTTGTCAGGCTTTATTTAAGCAAATACTGTAGACAATTGAAACAGGATGTTTCCATTCTATATCAGTTATTAGAATTAGTGTTAAAAAATATTTTTTTTATGTTCAACAATAATATTTTTCAGAAAACAATTGGAGTAGCAATGGGAGCTGAAGTAGCTGCAGTATTTGCTAATTTAGTTTTGTGTTGGTGGGAGCAAAACTTTTTAACAAAAATTCCTTTTTTAGTAATGTTTGTTTCTATAGGAGATACATTGACAATTTGTTTTTTTTATCTGGGCGGGTGATGAAGAATCGTTTCATGATTTTTAAAAACAGATTAATAATAGTGTGGTATGGTTAGATTTTGTTTTGAGTAATATGGGGAGTTTTGTTCATTTTCTAGATGTGGAAATTAATTTAATTGTCTGTGATAAGTTTACTAGCAATATTTTAGCAAACTATGTTCACTAACAATTATTTACATTATGAAAGTTTTCATCCACTTTTTATAAAACTCAATATATTTTGAGGACAAATAATTAAATTAAGTCACTTGATAAGTGATGAAATCTTTCTTGAAGAAGTGAATAAAGTTATAAGACTGTTTCAAGAAAGGGGATATCCTTTAGAGAAGCTTTCCATAATTTCTAGTAATATAAAAAAACAAAGGCATGAAAGGTTTCCCCTGATTTTGGAGGCAGGGGTCTGTTCTAAAAAAAACAGAGACAACAAGTAAAAGTAAAGATAGTAAGGAATTTAGTTGTACCTTCCCCATACATTTAAGTGTGGAAGGAACTGGTATACGTCATATCATTAGTAATAATTGGAAAATCTTGATTGGTAATTAAGAGCTTGTCAATATTATAGGGATAGAGCTAAGTTTATTTACAATAAAACTCAAAACTTAAAGCAATTATTAAAAAGTTCTATATCACATTCTGGTATGAGTAAGAAATTAGGAACATTTCCTTGTTATGGTTGTTCACAATGCAGGTTTATTTTAACAGCGAGTAGTTTTTATTTTGAACATAATCATTATTTATATGTTGCTAAATATATATTTACCTGTCAGAGTGAAGGTCTGGTCTATGCTGCAGTGTGTTCTACATGTAAATATTTTATTTAGGTAAGATTACACGTAGATTAACTGATAGAATTAAAGAGCATAATTTTGCAATTAAAAAGAAATACAGTACAAATGCACTTGATAGACATTCACAGATGCGTACATTTTAAGACATTTCCATTTATGGTTATGGAAAGAGTTAAGGAAAAGTTTGTGGGGACTTTCAATTCCTTTTAGAATTTTTAGAACTCAAATGGCAGATTTTTTAAGAGCAGATGTTATTCCTGGAATTAATGACAACATTTGCATAAAATGTTATCTTAAGTTTAGAAACATTTAGATAAGATTGGCATGGAATTGGTAGAACTTTCTTTATTTGGTATTTAAGTTAGGAAAATGTAAGAATTTTTGCATAAGGTAGGACATTACCTTTTTATTTTCATGCATTTTTATAAGACACGTTATTTCAATGGCTAATTAGATTATTACACATGTATATGGCAGCTATTTAAATGGGTTTGACTTTGTGTTTTTCAGAAGAAGTTTTAGTGAATAAAAGAACGAAAGTGCTTAAAAACCAGTTATTTTCATTTTGTGCCTGTGGTTTCATTTTGTTTTTTAAATGTATTTAATAATAAATAATAAAAGTATATGAACATACTGAATATATATTCACAGTAAACCACAGAGTTCAAATCACAGAAAACATTGAAAAGAACACTGAAGGACAGACTCAGACAAATAAAGGAAAACAATATCCAAACTAAGCTTCATTATATTCCTGACAGAATCTAAGATAATTTTACTGTTCCCTAGATAAGTTACTTACTTGGACAAGGCAAGATGAAATATGTGACCAGTCATTCTAGTCAGGCCCCAAACAGAATAGTCTGTCTTCTGAGATTATGCCATCTAAATATAATATCCAAGATGACTTGCAGAATGACCCCATCTAGTCATCTGACTCTAGGTTCCCACAATATCTCCTTTTGAAGTTTGAGACAGAACTTTAGCAGACTGCTACAATGCACATTTACAGCTTTTATGTCAATGCCTGGAGCCAGAAACATTTACAACACTGCCACCCTTCTTTAGAAAAGCTAACAGATAATGGCTGCTCCCAGATTTACCAGCTCTGGACCTACTCAGCCCTGTGGGGTGACTTTTAATGATTTAACAACTCATTTACATTTTTTTTATTCTTCTTAAAATAAGTTAGCTGGTTAATCATTGCTGTGTCAGCATCCTCTATTGAAAGATATAAATTTAATTCAGTTACCATCAGGGGCAGCTCGTGCTATAGGACTGCTGGACTGCAGCCCTTCCACCTAGAAAAAACAAAAGAAAAATCTGTGAAACAAGAAAACAAAAAAAAAGTCACGAGTCCTGACTCCTCTGCACATGCACGGACACATTGGGGAACTCAGACTGCCTTTATCAGCAGTCCGGATACAGCAATCTGTGCAGTGACGACTGCACAGAACATAGGAGCTCCGGACTGCTTCAGCTGCAGGCTGAACCAATGAGGACTGAGGGGTGATCTCTTGCTGGGATTTCACTGCTGTGCAGGCTTCGCTTGTGAAATGGTTGTATGTGGATTATACTGCTGGACAAAGGCTTCAGGTAGGTGTAGAAATGGTTGCTGGCTGGATTGTGGGCTTTGTTCAAGAAATGGGTAGGTGTGGAAATGGTCATATGTGGATTATACTGCAGGACACATTTTTTTACAGCAGGTAGGTGAAGGCTTCATGACATGGATTATACTGCTGGACAAAGGCTTTGGGTGTGTGTGTGTGTGTGTGTGTGTGTGTGTGTGTGTGTGTGTGTGTGTGTGTGTGTGTGTGTAATGCCCCAATTGCTATATACTGGTGGCTAGAGAGAACAAATGGTAGTGGGTAGAGATACTCAGGCTTGAACCCTGTACCTTGGATGCAGGTGGCAAGGACCTGAATTCCTTATCCACCACCATTTCTAAAAAAATTTGCAGATTTTGCCTCATATTTGCTCTGTTCTTCATAAAATCTGTGGTTTCTGCATCTACATTTTTCCTTGCAAAGTCTGTAGTGCAGTGGTGGACTGGTAGCATTGCTGCCTGACAGCTACAGGTTCTCTGGTTTGATTCTTGGCTGGGGTGCCTTCTGTATGGAGTCTGCATGTCCTCCCATCTTACAAAGATGTGTCTGGAGCTTCTCCCTGCTCTGCTGAAAATTGTCTTTAGTTCAAAGTCTGACTAGTTTCCTGGTTAAATGTTTAAAAATAACAGGCATTTGAATTTTAGACTTCATGTTCTTCAGAAAGTACATTGTAACACAAAACCATTTATTCTAGCAGTTGTCTACATTTATAACATGCATATTTGAAATTTGTCACTATTTGTGGGACTGTATTCCCCCATTATTGGCTTTGTGCAGGTATTTAGTGCTAAGGTTGAGAGTTATCTATGGTGAGAACTGAATTCACTGAATGTTTGGGGGCTGTATGCCTCCCATTACTTGCTTTGTCCACATGTTTTTTTGCTAAGAGGTTGAGAACTATGGTGAGATCTGAATTCACTGAATATGTTTGGGAGCTGTATTCCCCCATTATTGGCTTTTTTCAGGTGTTTTGTGCCAAGAGGTTGACAGCTATGGTGAGAACTGAATTCACTAAATGGTAGCCATTTAAGTTTGTCTTCCTCTCTTTCACAAAACAGCTGATTTGGCATAGTGGTATGTTTCTCTGACTGTTTTGCACAGGGTCCCCTGGGTTAAAGATGTGGCAGTGAAATGTATGGTGGTAACACAGCATTTTATTCTTGCAACTTTCCAACATTATACAAGCAATGTTTAAAATGTGTCCCTGTTTTTTGGGCTTTTGCCCCCCCCCAATAAATTTCAGCTTTTTTCAGATTTCTTGTGTTGCAAAGTTCAGAGATACAGCTGCAAGTCAAGTAGATTTTACAAGGAGCTGAGAGCTGCAGAGGAACAAAACTTTAGTGCTGCTTATTCTGAGTTGGCTTGTATTGTTAATAGCACAACAAGTCATGTACTTGCTTTTGATGCAGAAGGCTGTGGGTTCTACTCCCACTGTAGATAGCTGCATTGCTGATACTGTACATTGTTGTAAAGGGGGTGGATGCTGCAGTCCTTTTAGGCGAAGATACCTAGAGTAATAACTATGAGCCTGCTATCAGTTTGCCATACAGTCCCTATTGCGATATTACTAGCTTATCATTTTTTTTAATGCATGCAACATAGGCAATTTATTCATCAAGGGCAACAGGCACTTTATTTGTAGATAAATAAACAATGACATATAAAGTTGCTTGCTAGCAGCAACCTCTTTATTGTTACAGATTTCTTTAATGCGGAATTATTTAGATGACTTTTACTACTTCAGAGATTGTGCATATTTACAGAAGGCTGAGTAGACTTTTATGATGGAAATGTTCTGAATTGGGTAGTTTTGTCATTGGTGCATGCATTTTGTTTCATTGTTTACTGGAACAATGTTCAAAACAATAAATTTAAAATGCCCTCTAACAACTGTACTGTATTGTACAAGGAATACAATTTAATACAATTGGGAAGGTGTATCAAAGAGCATGTGTATGTTTCATGTTCAAGGGGCCTATGATTTGAAAACAACCCTAAGTTAATCTTTATCTGCCACTGGCAAAATGTATTTTCTTTGAATGTGAGTTTCAATGCTGTTTCAATGCATGTGAGTTTCAAGGGCAGAGAAGTTTTAATGCTAAGTCTGTTTTCATTGTGAGACTGCATTGCTTTGTTTAGCAGATATCTACTGGGGTTTGTGCTGTAAAAATGCAAAATAAAACTTTCAAATGAAATCCAAATCATCGCAGAAGTAAAGCAGTATGCACATTACAGTGTTTATGGTAAATGGGGCGAAAATAACCAAAGAATGGGACATTGGAATGGTTGCAGGGGGGAGGCTCCAATCGACCATGATTTTTGAGAGGGGAAGGGCAGCAAACTCAGACAGCCCCAGTTGAACTATACTCTCAGCTGTCCATATTTTTGCAGAATGAATAGATATTTGCTTCTTATTTTTAGTTTGTTCCTCATAAAATGTGTGGTTTTATGGCAAATCATTTAGAAATGAAGTCACTAAATGACAGACATTGAGTTTTACGTCATAACCTTCAGAAAAAATGCATGTTAAAGCAAGATCTGTTATCCTATCAACTGTCTTAAGTTTATACACAAGCAATTTTTAGTAGTGTTTGTAGGTTCCCCCAGTTTATTTGGCCTTGTCTAGATTTCCTGCATTAACAGGTTGAGAGGTACGTGCAAATAAATTGCTTTATAGAATTAGGCATATCCAAACCTCTCAACTGTCTCCGATTTTGGCTCAAAATGTTGCTCTTCCCCTAATAATCCCTCTGCAAAATGGCAATTTTGGAAGAAAACATGGAGGGTTTACAATTAATAAATAACTGTAATAATCAGTTATAGATTACTTTTATTTCAGAAATGCATGTAGATTCTTTTATTTTGTCAGCTGCTCAAGTTAGCAGTACTAATATTTAAAACCCTTCTTTGACAGGTTCCCAGCTGTATTGTGTGGCTATTTTATATTTTTACATCACATTTTTGGTCCATTTTTCATAAAATTGTGTTTTTGTCAACTTAGTGGCAAATCATTAAAGACTGAAGTTAGAAAATAATGAAAGTCATTTGAGTTTCAGATTTCGTACCTTTCAGAAAATTCATACTAATGCAAGACCTACTATTCTATTATATTTCTAAGTTTATAAGAGCAATATTTAAAAATGTACCTTGTTTTTGGGCCTTTGCCCCACTTCTATGTATGGCTTTGTCCAGGTTTCTTGCTCTGAGGTTGAAAGGTATGACAAATGTGTCAGGGCCATCGCAGTCAGCCAGAGACATTTCAAATTGTAACAAACTTGTTGCACCCCACTCCCCCATGTAGTGACTCTGGATGTGTCCAAGCAAGGCAAGGAGCAGTTATGCAGTGTAAATGTGCAGACTACCCCCCCCCCCATCCAAGGTAAACACAAGTAATACAGTGGCTTTTCATCTGTCATTGATTTTGCAGAATGTTCTGGTTTCTGTCATATTTTTATACTGTTGATTAATGCTTATTATTATTCAGAAAGTGCATTTTGCTCTGTGTTTAAGTAGCCATGCTTTAATGACTATCAAGTAAGCTTGTCTGATATTGTAAGATGCGAGTAAGTTTTAATAAGCAGTATTGCCAACATTGAAAGCCTTTCTGTTGTTGCCATGCAGAGAATACTTACATAACTAGATAACATATAAGCCTTGGGTATTGAAATGCATATGATAGTTTTTGTAATAAAGGACAGGATTACATTATGTTAAGCTCATTACAGGCTTTACCTGCAAATTAAACAGAATGCCAATCTATCATGTGTGGTCCATATCCTGTGCAGTAATCCTTTAAGCAATATATGGTAAGCTTGTTTCTTGTTTGCTTTTCATTTTTTACTTTGATCATGTTTTCCCCATGAAACAAGTAGATAGTTGTTGTCAGGCAGCAGGTCTTTTTTGGATAAGAAAGATTTCTACAAGTGGGGGTATCACAGAGATAGCTACTTTCAGCATGTTACTTGGTACTTTAATAAAGCTGAATATAAATTATAATTAGAACTGGAGTGCAAGGATAAGTGATTTGAGTTAAGTGCTGCTTGTTTTTCTTATACTTGATTTTGACTGGCGTTCCAGTAATGTATTTAAAAAGTAATTTATTTTTTCATGCCTCACATCCTTTTTGTTTCCATCTAGATATTAAGTAAGCTGTCATGCAGCCAATGGATTGAAATATTTTTTTTTCTTCTATACTTCATTTTGTCTTGATTGGACTCTCATAATGAGGGTTTGGCACCCAGGGCAGCGTATTTAATTAAAGTTTTTGTGGTTTTGAGCATAGCTCCTCCACTTTCTAGTTGGTCACACCCATTCTCATTGACCCCACCCATTCAGCTGTCTCCTGCAGCCCCTCTTTGATTTGAAGTCACCAGCCACCACTGGTTACCATAATATGTGCACATTTCTCTTCATTTCAGCAGGGTGCAATGTTGATACATTTTAACGCAATTAACACAAGCAGAGCTCACAAATACATTTTCTGCACAAGCATCTGTGCAATAAGCTTAATATACAAATGGCATATTATTATTTTTAAAATTCCAGCTAGTTATGCTGGCACAAGTCTTACATCTACTGTCCTACTTCTCTCTGGCATGGCTGGCAGTACCTCCTTTTGTCACACACTCCACTAATAAACTCTCTCAACATACCTCTCAACATCTTACCACGAGAAATCTGGATAAAGCCAAAAATAATGAGGGGACAAAGGCCCAAAAATAGGGACAATTTTTAAATATTACTCTTATAAACTTAGAAAGTTACTAGAATAAAAGATTTTGTGTTACCATGCATTTTCTGAAGGATATGAATTTTGTAACTTAAATGTCTGTCATTATTTAGTAAATTCAGTCCTCACTGATCTGTCTGAAAACTGTAGATTTTATGAGGGATAGACCAAAAATACGAGGCAAACATCTGGACATTCTGCAAAAATGTGGATAGCTGAGATCTATGGCATAAACACTTGTGACACACACTAAGCATGTGTAGGCAGGTAAATGACCCCTAGAGGTATTTGGGGAAATTAGTTTATTTTATATCTGACCATACAGTGAAAAATTGCTATCATAGTTTGGCAATATGCAATTTGCTTGCCAGTAATCACACCTTAACCTCACCTACAATTTGTGTACTACATAATGGTGACACTATGACAGGTTGTGCTAATAAGCTGCTCAGTGGTGCACAGCATGTGCTAGAAAAACTTAGAGCATGATTGTGAGAGGGTTACCATAGTTTTCTGGAATGTGGCCTGGTGAATCAACAAAGCTTACAAATGTAGTGAAGCTAGCAGTGTTCTCAGCAAGGTAACTAAAATCTTGTTTTTGTGTGTGTGTGTATAGAGAATACAGGAGTGCCTGACTGGAGAATCCTTGCCATGGGGAGTATCTGATGTGGTTGACATACCCCTCTCTGGTGAACATTACACGTACCACTACAGCAACCTGAAGATGTGTTATTCTAACATTCTTAGCTATTAGGAAGAGGAGATCAGAGAAAGGGCACCCAAAAATGGGTTGGGATTGGATAACAGAGTGGTTTTGCCACCTGTGCAGAGGTTGATGATGATGATGATAAGGCAAAATGTCTGAGTTACAGTCAGATGGCAAATTGGCACCATTTGCCTCCATATTGAGTGAGCATGCACTCACAGTACAAGTTGTAGGTTGAGGGTGTGGCCTTACGTGCAGATGAACCTAAGACAGTACATTACAGTGCTCAGTTTCTCCAGTGCTCAGTTTTCCCAGTGGGTGTTAATGAGCTTCAGTGATGCACCCCCCTTATGGATGTGGCAGTTGATGTATTCACTGTATCTGATATGCATGTACCCATCAAAATGCAGCCCTAAAAGGGTGACCAATGCTGTCCCATCTCACAAGTGGTCCCAGAGATGCAGAAGGAACTCAGAATCAATCAGTAGATTTGCCAGACATTTCTAGGCATTTGTGAGAATGTCCCACCACTCTTCCATTTGCTGTTTGGGGACATGAACTCCAGAAACACACTAATAAAATCAACTGAGTCAAAAACTTCTCCTTGGCCACCTCCATGTACAGGACTGATAGAGCTGCTATCAGTGCCCATACTGACAGTGGTGTCTGAGTTGATGGCAGGGTATGTACTTTGGGTGGCTATGGTGGGGTGGGGCTATCAAAAAGACTTCACCTGTGTCAGACATCCTGCCATTCCTTGTCATGGGTGGCAACAACACACAGCCTTCACTGCCAAGGCAATCATTAGCAGACTCCATCCAGGTTATGGTTTCACATCCACACAGAGTCTTTGTGACAGGACGACCCAAGTCCAAATGCCCCTGACTATAGGAGTAGCCCTATGTCAAGACTATATAGTGGCACCTCACCCACATTGGAAGAAGAAATAGTGCCTGACAGAGGGAATCCAACTCTTCAAGATCCTCAGGTCTGCCTCCTGTGATATGCCCACCACAGTGTTTTCACAGCCATAAAATGTGTTGCTAGCTATGAGTGTGCATGATGATAACTGTGACCTACTCCACCCTCCATCCTTGGTGATGTACGTAAAAATGTTTGATGTGCTGCATGGCCTGACCAGGCCGTAACAAGCAAAGCCTGATATTAAAACTGTAGGCATCCTGTTTGCTCTGTATGGCACTGCACTATGTATTCATCAGGTTGTATACTTCTGAACCAGTTGTTGCTGTTTAACCCATTCCCTCCAGTACAGCTCTTTTGTGTATGTACCTTTATGTCCCGGTGGGTATGGCTTGAGCCTTTAAAAAAATGAAGTTATCACCTTACAGTTCTAACAAATAGTCATTGACAGGGGTGAAATATCAATACAATTGAGTTTGCCATCATGTATGTTTCAAGATAAAATATTCTGATACCATGTATGTAGCATGGTTTTGGAATTATTAATGCAAATATGAACAAGCAATATTTGATAAGCAAAGCAGTTCTGTAAATTTATAAATCAAGATATGGAGTTTCTGCATCCAGACACTGGTGTAACTTTTACACAAAGAACCAGTGCAAGGTGTGATACTTCACATGTGGTTTACCTTGCTACTTGTAAAGTATGCAGTAAATTCTACGTGGGAAAGACAGATAGACTATTAAGGGATAGGATCAGGGAACACCTATACCATATTAAGAAGGGTAGTGTGTTCAATGCTTTAGCAAAACACATTAAAGAAACTAATGATCAACATACCTTTACATTTATGGTATTAGGTAAATGTTATGAGAACTTGAGGGGTGGTGACACCAGAGTTCAAACTGAGAACCTGGAGGCTAAAAGGATTGTGAGATTAAGAGCTAACATAGGACATGGTCTTAATGACCATGTACCATTGAGACCCATCCTGAAAAATAGACCATTATGTAGGTAGAATCTGCTACATTTATGTGGTTTATGTGTATTTGTAACGTGTATTTTTGTAATATTGCTTTTATGAAATGTGGTTTTTGCAATGAAGTTTTTTATATATTTTACTATGCATTTTACTGTGGGCTGGATATAATTGTTCTTTGTGCCTTTAAGAGTTTTCTCTTTTTAATCATGTGACTAGCTAATGCTTAGTATAAGAATGGGTGTGTTGAGTGCTGCTTTTTATACACCTGAAGAAGCCTTGTGGTGAAAGCGCTTGTGTGTCTTGTTATAAATCAGCTGAAGAAACTGGAGCCTTGCCACTGCCTGCTTTTATTCTTAAGCAATATTTGATGCCTAGATCCACAGTAGGAGGTAACTCCAGAAATGTCTGGCGGTGCAGTTGGCTGTAACGAGTTAATCTGAACTAGCGTGTATTGTGTCACTGTTGTGCTATCTCACTGTCAAAAGCCAATGAGGTTGCACCTTCTAAGTCAATCATGTGTTTGTGTGTGTGTGTGTCAGTGTGTTGGTATACCAGAGATGCCAGAATCTGTTTGTGTGTGTGTGTGGGGTGAGTGGGTGTAGTCAGCTTTACACATTCCATGAAGCTGACCTGCCTGCTTTCTCACAATCATATTTTGGATTATGGCGCACATTGAAAACATCCTGCAACCATAACAGAGTCATGCTGCAGTGTCTCTCTGATGTATCTAGGAAGTGGAACTGAGCTTTGAGCTGAGCATGTACCTTCTAATGAAACTCTGTAGTAGTCAGTGGGTTCTGTATGGAAATCATTATCCAGCACTCTAGTAGTATTTAACATCACATTCAAAGCAGTTGCTACAAATGTGAGGATTGCTAAATTTGGACATTCTGTATATTTAGCCAAATACATTTCCTTTAGCCAGAGTACCTGCATTTAAAAATTAAATGGCCCTGTGGAATGTCACCATGGAGGAAAAGGTAAGAGAGATGAGAAGTATGCTGCATGTTGCTGTCCAAACTTAGGAGGTATACCATTAACTTCTACTCAAAAAATTTGCATCATGCCTCCTAAAATTATTTTTTGTGAAATTCTTAATTCTTAGTAACAGCAGTTAAAAGTGCCCTTAATTGGCTCTTTTCCTAATTATTGTTTGCTTTGTCCATAACTCTGGAGGTATGCATTTGAATCATGCCTGGGAGCTGTGTGGACATATTTGTTATAATCCTATGCACCTTAAATCTTCCTGGCAATTCATAAAATGGTATCCCTTCCCACTTACAAACCTTTGTGAATGTGGGCCAGGTGGGAACATTATTACACACCATGACATCCATTCCTGAGCTATACAAGTGATATCATAAAAGCCATGTATGTTAGTTGATCTCCTCAGATGTACTAGGAAAACAGATATGCTCAGCCACATGTAGAAGCATTATATTGAAGAGCTTGTGTTATAGTCTAGTTAGGTAACTGAGAAAATCCTAGTGTGTCCCCTTACTGGCTTCTGAAGAGTCCTTGTAGTTAAGATGGAAAGCAATATTTATACTTTAGTCTCACAGGGATAGGAAAGCCATACATTTCTGCAGATTCTGTAAGTAAGCAATAGTACATATCAGCCAAGGAAATTCCAATGTCCCAATCTATACAGACCTGACCAATAGTCACCCGTTGAATACATTTATTCATTATTTTCCACCACTAATAATAATCTGTTGGTGCTGGCCATCTCTTTCAGCATACTGGGGGAAAATGCAGCAATAACAGCAAAACATAATGCAGTTGTGCTGCTGTTGCTTTGATGCTGAATACCTTTGCTGTCTGTGATGCTGGTATTTTTGGCATGCTTTACCCTTTTATAGTTGGCACTCCTTGCTGCACAATTTTGCCATCTTAACTTTGAATCACAATTCTGCTGACTTTGTATAAATTTACATACCATTTTGCCGGACTGGATTTATGAACAACTACACTAAATACAGCTATCATGTACGAGCCACACTGAGCACATGATAGCTCACTTTTTGATATTCATTAAAGGGCTCTACACTTAGAGCAGAGCTTTAAAATAAGGGTAAATGGCAAAATTTGCTAATAAAAGCATAAGTAGCCAAATTACATACTACTTAACCAATGCAACATGACAGAGCTATTCAGAGACATATAACACAAGCATGTACAGTCACTGCAGCATGTACACTCAGTATGTGCTCTGAAATCCAAAACTGGGTTACTGCCATGGTTACATTTAGAAAAAAAGTGATGGATTGCTGTTGCAAGCATTAACTTCTATGCATAACAGCCTCTAAATCATGGTGCTACTGCTGCCAGACCTCAGCTAAGAAGAAGAAGGGTGCTTAGATCCCTATTGACTTACCATGGACTGCATGACACAGACATTGTAGAGCAATACCAGGTGGACACAAAACTATTAGAAGAAATATGCAACCTCTGCCAACCTCATCTGAGGCCTCAGGGAAATCACTGAAAACCCACTCCAATGGAAAGAAAGATATGTGAAGCTTTATGCATAATAGCTACAGGTTCTTTCCAGAGACCCACAGGGGATATATTAAGGGTGCCACAGGCATCAGCTTCTAGAATATTACATCAGTTTCTAAATAGAATGCTACAGCATGCAAGGGAACATATCTGTTTTCCATGTACCTCAAACGAGAGAGAAAGAACTGTGCAGGAATTGTATGCAGTAGCACACTTCCATGAGTTTTGGTGACAATAGATTGCATGCACATAGAAATATACTCTATAAACTGTTGTCTATAATGCCCAAGGGGATCATCTGCAATATCTGTAAAATAACCCAGGTAGTGTCTTCTGTATACCACCTGTGTGTGCGTGTGTGTGTGTGTGTGTGTGTGTGTGTGTGTGTGTGTGTGTGTATGTGTATGTGCGCACGTGTCTCTCTGTATTTATATATCTATATCTAGCTATATTTATCTATATCTATATCTGTCTATATATGTACACATTAAACATATGACACAAACATAAATACACACATATATAAATATGTACATGTAATGACAATTATTATTTATATTGCATACCTGGAGGTTCTGCAGTAGACACGCATGGGTTGTCTTCCATATCAGCCCCAACAGCAATGATTCTGTATGAACCCTGCAATGAGCTGTCTGGATCTCTGACAATGGACAGGGACTTCAATGTTTCAGTCAGTGGTGACTTAGCAGTAAGACTACCCCTGTAGCCATACGTTAAATGGCAATTGCATCTGCCCAGTGTCTGGCCACTGTGATCATATTACTGATCCTATGACTTATTTTAGAATATGTACATCCATGTCCCCAAACTGCATTAATGCCATTGGCCACCTGTACCAAGATACAATCACAGGAGGACTTGTCATCTCTGCCTTTCTCTAAGTGGAATGACCAATAGTGGCATATTGTGGTGTCATACTGCATGAATGATCATTTCATTCTCAGTGTCATTGTATGGCAATTTATGAGGTACAGATATCTGGGGGCAGTCTAGCTCTGTATGAGAGGAAGCATAAAATAAAAACAAAATACATAAGTAACCAAAAAATGATTGTTAACAAACAAAAATATCCACGGATGTACCTGTCCACTATGCATAAAATACATGAAAAGGTAAGGCTGCATATAAGTGCATACAACATAATATAAGCCCCCCTCGCCCATTCCCCAGCAAAGAAAGAAAATGAAAAACAGTCTGCTAAAAGCATGTCATGAGGAAAAACATTTGTATAACTATGTAGTACATTGCAGCATAAACAAAAATAATTTACACCTTTCAAGGAAAAATGGCTAAAACATTTAGGGATATCCACTTTAATGGCAGGGAGACAGGTATACATCGTAGGCTTAACACAATCTTGTGTGCTAATAACACCAAAACCCATGACCTTGCTAAAAAGTAATACAACAGTCTTCTGCACTATGTGATCAGTTTCCCAGATTAAATTTCCTATTAAATGTCAGTTAATATTATTTAGAAAAAAAATTAATGGTAAAGAACTAATATACATTGCTATGCCAATGTGTAGTCAGAATAAGGCAGACAGTAAACCAATAGCTGTATTGTGAAATGCAATCCATCAGTGAGGTTCAAATATATCACATCATAAAAAAAAATGAATAAAAAAAAAATAAATAAAAGCAACATACAAGTCAAACAAGTCAGTTGTTAAAGCAGAAAGACATTTTAAAGCAAATAGCAGCATCAAGTGCTCTGCATCCAAGCAGTCTCCCTACCACAATACAAGTTATTTCCTGCACAATTACCTTTATATAGTGCAGATTCAGCCCTCTCAGTGCTGTGAGTATGCAAATGAGGTGTGAACTCATTTGCACTCATGAATTCCACAATCTGCACTAAGTGCGAGGCAGATAAATATGCACACACGCAAGGAGTGCAAAGACAAACACTGACAATTGTTACCTGCTAAGGGCTTATGTGAATGATTATTCTGACTGCAGGAGCAATCAAGGTTTTATAATCAGTTGTCTTTGATGTACAGTTACCAAGGGTGTGTAAATGAGAAAAGACTTACAAGAAAGTCTAAGAGTACATTGACTGACTTAGGAAAGCAGTATTTCTAAGATTTCTATGAATTGCTTATGACCACACCTTGTATCTCTGAATAAATTATGTCTAAAATTCTAAGTACATTACTCATTGAAGCCTTTATCAAGGCAGATCACATAGTAGTCTTGTTAGAGAAGCACTGATACGCAAATGATGCTCAGAAAGTAAAGAGAAGAAAAGAGCTGCAGTATTGCAGATTTTTATCTTATATTGTGCGAAGAAAGTTTACATTGTTACCAGTATCACAGGCATCCACACAACTAACTGCAAATTACACCGGACAACTTTCGGAACCTGGTTATGTTGCACATGTAATGTCAGTTGGTACTATGTCACAATTTGAATATATACAACCTACAATTTTCTTTGTAGTATATACATATTGATAATAATCTCAAGTGTGTATTGTTAATGGCATGTTGTCCTGGGGTTCAAACCCAGACAAGTACTGCCTGTTTGAATATATTGATGTTTATGGAGCACATTTTCATGTTGCAAGACAACAATACTGAGGAAATACTAGAATTGTACATTTTAACTACTTGTTTTAGAATGTTTCCTCTAAGTAATTATTTTTTTATCTTTTCTCTTCATTAATTATGCATTGCTTGGCACTGCACTCTCTTGACTGGCAGCAGTCTGTAGTAGTGAACAACATTTCACTTACTAAGGAAAAAAGTGAAAATGTTCATGTCTTCATAGTGCAAATAAGCCTGGTGCCCTTGCATGGTGGTCAGCACTCTGAATAATACCCAGTGTATGAATTCCACCTATAAGCAAATTATCTCTGTGACGCAAGAAGTAAGTTAAGTGAGCTTAGATAAAGAGGCCATATCATGTATAAAGGGTTCTAATCAAGTTTACATGTATTTTTATGACTGGATTCAGAATAAATATTGGCATCCAATACTGTTTATCAAATGAAGATGCTAAAGTCTGTGATACATGATAAAAATCTTGCCTGTAGTCCATGTGAACTAATATTACAAAAGTGTTGTAAACTCACCTCTTCTCATTAGTAAGAACAATATATGCTATTGATGTTGTGACCACAGTATATTTTAGAGTGTACAAACACAAAAGCAGGAACATGAGCAATGTAGACATACATGTCATATATGTTGAACATAACCCTATCTCACAAGTGTGCATCATGACAGTTATACAATGTATTGTAAACTATGATGTCATGAGTAATTGTATGTAATGCATTACGAATGAGCTCTTGACATTCTTTGTGTGCCCCAGTTCAGAGCAGTTGCCAGTACATGAAATCCTGATAATATGTAGCCTAAATGCTTCTTGTGATGTTGCAAGCAGATGTAAAAAGGCTGAATGTGTTGAACTAATGTTATAAGTATTGTGTTCCTTGCTACACATATCCAATAACAGTGTTACTCTGCAATGCAATATAATTTTTTATGCAGTTTGCATTTGTGCTGTACTCAGTGGTTCACAAACATGGTTCACTTCTTTAGGGAAAAAAGTGAAAAAATCTAATTTGGGCTACCTTCTGTAGCAAAGAGTCTGGCACTGGCCCTCTAAACTCTGGATAGTACTTACTCAGTGAATAAACTTCACCTGTCAGGTAACTTTCCCTGTGGCACAAGGTGTAAGTGAGTTTAGAGACAGAGGACAGCTGATGCAGAGTTCGAGTTCAATTTCCATATACGTTTACAGGGGAAGTGTGAGTACATATTGACACACATTTTGTTATTTCATTGTATTGTTTGAAACTCAATTATTTTTAACATTGCTAATAACATGTGAGCTGTTGTCTGTCCCCTTCCCCATTATTTCGCATTTTCTAAAGTCAGAATAATGTGTGCCACACATTAAACTTCTAATCAAAGAGATGTCAGAAGGATGACTATGTAATGCACTTTTTGCACTGGTCATTGCTAGGTATACCATTTGATTGAATTCATTTTCCTGTCAACTGTTTTATTTACATGTGCATTTTCTTATCCCGTTTGCATTTACACTCCATCTGGCAGAATACAAACACATTTCACTTCCTAAGTAAAAAAAGTGAAACGTTTAATTTCAGCTGCCTTCTGTACTGCAAACAAGCTTGGCACTCTTGCACAGCTATCAGCACTATGGATAGTATGCATTGAATAAATCTCATCTGTGTGGTAGCTTTCCTCTCTGTTACAAGGTGTTAAGTGAAGCGAGCTTAGGAAGAGAGGATGGCTGATGTATGCCTCGAATCCACCGTATAGACAATTTTATAGAGGGGGTCAGAATACCATGTGCCACAACATTTTGATTAGGAATGTAGAAATAAATGCAAATGAGTATCCTAACTATGTTTATTCCACCAGATGTATCATTACTCCTTCCTATAGAAGTCCTATATAATCTATGTAAATTATGTTAAACATGACAATGATGCAATTTAATGTTGAATATGGATGCATAGGTATGACATAAATAGCACTTTTGTTATAATTCACATAGTGTAAATATGTGTTTATGAAAGTTCGTCTTGTGAACTATGTATATAATATAACCCAGTGTGTATTACTTAGGTTATGCGACTGCATGCAATTGAAATGCATTTACAAACACAAATACTGCCTTGTACATAGAAATACAGCCTCATGACTAACCAAAGTCACAGACATACAGGAATCTCTGGAATATATCTCCAGTCACTGTTTCATTACAATACCTCTACTTACCATGTTAAAAAATAAATTCTCCTGTGGCACTGACTGTTAATAAGCAAAGTTTAATATTTTATCCTTTGTTTTCAAATGGTTTTGATTCCCAGGTGGTACTGCTCAACCTTACCAGTGTGTAATTCCCTGCAGGCCACTATTACACAACTCCATTGTCCTCCAACCAATCATACATTACACATACAAGTATATGGAGAAATGTGCAATGCAAAGGAAATGACCACATCACAGATAACTGTGGGTAGAGTACAGGTTACACTATATTAACAGAATCCACAGAGGAAGACAATAGATTCTAACATTTTTGAATGATATCTGAAAAACAGAGTGAAAAAAGGGGTTATGACAATATGGCACTTCTGAAGAATGTAAAATATGGACAGGATAGGTGGGATGCCATAAAGTGACATACTGTGCCAACCTGTATTAGTCTTGACAACATCAGAGCACCAACAGTGGACCTGCTCTATAAAAAAATGAATGTACGTTACCTTTGAGACAGTCCATCCAGCAGTTCAGTCCACATAACACTATATACTGTTAGGGGAGCCACTGTTTTACTACATGAGCTGACAATTTGCAAAACAAAATGTCCTGAAGGGGATTGAGACCATAACTTTCACACTTGGACATGCCACAAAAACACACTAACAAGAGGAGCCATAGCAACAGTCAGAATTCAAGGGCGTAAACATTTAACCCATTGGCAGATTGCAAACAGAAAAGTTATAAATCCCAGCCAAGAGCAATAGCAGCACTTTATTTTGGACTGGTATGTGGAATGAGGCTTACCTCATTTGTGTGATTGATTAGTGCATACTAAGAATTTGCCTTCATTTTTAATATAAGACAAGTATCCCCATTTCTATGTCATTAGAATGGCCATCAACATAGCTTTCTGCAAATGTGCATGCAATGTATGACTACAGAAAGAAAGCTTTCAATTATATGCTAATTTTTAGAATGTGTGTAGTATATCTATATAGTTTTTGACCATAGCATTGTTCAGTGATGGGAATATAGCACAGACTGAGATGAAAAAGTGAAGCTGGCAGAGGGTATAATACAAAGAGAGCAAATATGGATTGAGCAGATTTGGGGTGGGATAGGTGAACATATATCCACACTTCCTGGCTCAGCAATAGCAGCTGATTATAGAAATATATTAGACAATGCCAGTCTCTCCCCTTATAATATGTGCATTCATGGTTGGATTGTTACTATCAGGGGACTTGAACGATATGGTAGCCCAAAAAGAGATGCATGCAAATGGAATTGAACCCTTGCCTATGTGACTGGCATGCTTTAAATCAGTGTATCAGCACAGCATGCCATAGAACTGGACAATTAATTTCAGGGAAATAATTGTGCTAAGTTTTTCTCAATTTATCTGCATTATCTGTATTGGTCCTTCCTGATGGACAGCTTTTGAAGTTTAATTGCTGCAGCAGAATGCAGTCATGACACTGTGGGGTGCATCAATGTTGAAAATGTGTCATGTCATGCAAAATCATTGGGCTCTGTACCTTACACAGAGGCAATTACAGTTTACAAAATGTCTATTATGGTTTTGACAAATGATCATTGTGTTTGCTAACTCTCATGCTTCTTAACTTGCATATGCTTGTATACTTGAGTTGAGGGGGAGGAGTGGGACTGTGTTTAGGACGCAACTGATGTCTAATAGTCAGGTACAAGATTGTGTTGCAGATGCATGTGTTGTAGTGTCAGGTCCTTCTAATTTGTAATAGCTGGACTATTACTATAGTGAGGCTGTTGGGATTGGTAACTCCCATGTTAGGCCAGAGCTGTTTTCCCATACCAAGAGAGAACTATGCTGAAAAAAGTGACAAAGAAATCCACACCCATCCACACACCCAAAGTGAACAAAGTAGAAAATGAGGTGGTACTAGTGGACCCCCATCTTCATGGTAAATGGCTCTTTGTATCCACGTCTGTCACCTGGCCTTTCTGCGATCATATGTGGCATGATATGTTTTCTACAACTTAAATGACGTAGGTGGTCAGGATCATGCATGGGAAGCTGAGCACTCTGTCTGGCACGCCCTGGACCTGTCAGGTAGGCCACAGTAGAGTGCTGCTCCACATGCTGAGGCTCTGTTCCTGCAGACACACACACACACACACACACACACACACACACACACACACAAACATGCACACACACGCACACACACACACACACACACACACACACACACACACACACACACACACACACACACACACACACACACACACACACACAGCACAATCACCAGCACATCCCACACTTCCACTAAACCTAACCCTTATCAACATTAAGGTTTTCTTGCTATTTCTGACACTTCCCCTGCAAATACTTTTTATTTTTATGCACCTGTTAGCTCCCACTCACATACTGCTCTGTGAATGACATGCAGTCCTGCACTCCCTTCCTAACCTGTCAAATTATCATAACTGTGCCCCGCCCTTTGTACATTGCTGCATGGCTTTCATATCCCTGATGCAAAGTGTGGCTAACCTTTTTATGGATAAGTACAGTTTGGTGTTTTTGTATGCATCATTCCTTACTGTATATGTCTACAAATTAGATTTTGTAGAGTTGTGTACTCCCCTTCCCACCTGATAACAGTACTCTGCCCATTGAACATTGTTACTTGGGTTGCCTATGACTGATGTATATCTTGGCCATGCTATGTCTGATGCATAGCCTGGCCAAGCCTATGCATGCGTAATCACCATTTAATGATTTTGTATCCATTATTTTTACTTTGTATGTATCTGTTTAACTGCTGTATGGTTATGTTGTAAAACTATAAAGTTATGTTGTAGTTGCAGAATGTCTTACACAAGCATCTGACTGTCTACAAACAAAAGGAGGGTGCAACATCACTGCTTAATGTTTGTTTTTGAATCACGCTGCACTTTTTTATTTTTCATTAGCATATTCTTTGCTTCATTATACAGTCATTAGCATATAACGCAGCAAGCCATATTTTTAGGGTGGCCATGTCATGTAGCCATGTTTTCTGACTCACATAAACCCTACACAATGAATGTTCACAAGTTCCACTCAGTGTTTCAAAAATTTCAGTTCCCCATATCCTTAAGATTTTAATGAAATGAAACTTGAATCGCAATTAAGCTGTTTGAAATTGAAAAACATATTGTTACTGGACTTCATTAGTTATTTGATTGTGTGTATAACTGGTGTTTGATGACAATTAAATCCATAGAATATTTTTTTACTAGTGCTATTTGAAGTATCTTTGTGATTCAAGATGCTAGGCATTTTGCTGATCCATGCTGTGTTAATAAAGAATAATTAGGGCTCTGGAGCAGATTGAAGTCATTTCTTCTTTATTTGCTGGCTTTCAGTCATTTCCGGACTTTGTATTTCATTTTTTGAGTTTCAACTTTCACAGGGTTACTGTACAGTGGGATTTGTATTAACCTTCTTGGGCTTCTTATATGGTTGCATAGGAAGTGTCTGCCCCCCATATAAAACAATTTTCTCTGGTGTGTGTGTGTGTGTGTGTGTGTGTGTGTGTGTGTGTGTGTGTGTGTGTGTGTGTGTGAATCTCCTTAACACCTATTTTCTGTTTACAATTGGTAAGCCTGATTCTTCAGTGATTCTGGTGACAATGGATAGTCATGCAAACCTCACAGATTACAAGAAGTGAAGAAATTATAGGCACAGTTCAGAAAGCAGAAGAGCTGCTACAGGGATGTCTTCTAAGACTTTAAACCTAGAACTAATCAGTTCTGTTTGCTGATGCATTGTTACAGTTTCTAAGGCAGACTGCTCTGCTACCCTTCTGTCTAGAAGATGGTACAAACGAATCTCATAGGGGGAGATATTTTTTCAAATTGTCTATGAGCCCTGTTCCAAAATCAGACACAACACAACACAAGATATTTCAAATATGACCATGTTTATTAAATAACCCAAAGCATGTTAAATTTCATGTGTATAGACTGTAAATATCAACACTATAATCAACATTGCAACTTATAAACATAACTGACATCAGTACAACCACAGGCCTGTTATCCTGTGGTGTGACATAAAGCTCTCCCAACAGCCTTTTAAATTGATTTGATTACAACACCCATAAACTAACAAATCCTGCTACTGCATGTGCAGGACCATTATAAATTGATTTATTTAGCTATCACATAGCAAGCAAAGTAAAAACAGGTGGGGAATATAGACAAAAGAGGGACTGAACCCATAAATAGCCACCAACCAGGCTGACATCAGTCTGAGCCTTCCTTTTTATATATATATATATATATATATATATATATATATATATATATATATATATATTTCTAAGACAAGTGAACCTAATATAAACCTGTAGCCAAATGAATAGGAAATGAATGTAATATTAATCCAGCTGATATATGCGACCAATATACAAGTGGTTATGATATCAAAATGAGCTTGTTTGTTGCCAGCTTGAAAACTGTTCATTTAAAATCAAAGATAAATTTAATTTGAATAAACCCAGACCCATGTCCAATAGGTGAATTCCATTTTTTTAACCAAGTTGTATCTGTAGTACAGCTTCTGGTGTTCAACAAATGATATGCCTAGAAATCGATCTTCCCTCAATACTCAGTGGTTCAGTAGCTTTCTAGACTTTTCTATCGCCTTTGGATTAGACATTCCTGTCCATCTTAATCCATGTGTAACTGCTGACCAAACTATGGATGGATGGGGTAACACTGTCTAATTGTTGCTGGTTCACATGAAATGTAGTATATAAGTTGTCCCATGGGTGTAAAACCAATATCATTATCCCCTGCATGAAGAATTACTGTGTGGAGAGCTCCTGATTTTTGGTTGTACTGAGGGAAGTAAAGGAGTAGGTGCTTCCATCATAATCCAGGTAATTCTTTTCAAATTACGTCATAACTAGCCAATTGTAATTGAAGGTTTGTCCTGATGGAATGGACTAGAGCTTTGGCCTGAGCTTGCAAAATGAAGGAGAGTCCAAGGATAAGAATGGGTTCCATCATCAGCAGCAGACCCATTTTTCCCATTTTCTGCATGGGGTTGGGGATGTTCTATCAACTATTGTCATCCCTCTCTGTTCACTGTCACTCTCCTGCCTATTTCAACACTTATGCCTGACTGTTGGAAGTGTTCTTTCACACAATCCATCCATTGCTTTGCTGGACACCCTAATTTCCTACTGTCTTCTTACTTGTCTTTCCCAAATCTTCTTCATCAGATTGTTTTCTGGTTTTCTGCACATGTGCCTGAGCCACCATAATCTGTTCATATTGACCTTTTCTGCAATTTGAGCAAGTTTGGCTTTTGCTCTTATGCCCTCATTTCTTTGTCTCTTCCACAGTGTGCATCCTACCACCCATCTGAGGCATTTAATCTCCATCACCTCCTAGCTTCCTCAATTGCTCTGACTTTACTGCCCAGGTTTCTGTGCCATATAGTAATACTGGTTGCACCACTGTTTTGTACTCCTTACTTTTCAGCTTATTTGGCATTATTCTTTCATACAGTAACCCTGACACTTTATGCCAGTTGTCTTCAACCACCCCTCCCAGATAACTGAAGCTGTTAAACTTTTGCACTATTTTCCCTTTTATCTCAGTTCTCAGCTTCCTCTGAACTCCTCTATTTGCTGCTATTAAAACTGGCTGATCTGTACTCAGTTTCATCTCATGTGCCATCAGCTTGCATTTTATTCCCCTGTCCTTGGTGAAGTTCTTGCTGAGAGTCTGCCTGCAATGCCACATCATCTACATGTAGCAACTTTGTTGCTCTGTTCCCTCCAACCTGTGTGCTATTGTAATCCATCACCGATATGAACAGCAGTGAGCTCTGAGCTGGACCCTAATGCACACACACTCCCACCAGGAACAGCCTCTGTGAGACTGAACACTTTTCATGCTGGAGTCATTGGGTCTTTTTTACATAACTTGCACTATTCTTCCAATGTTTCTCATACTTTGAACCACCACTGGACTGCCCAAATTACATATCTTGGGACCTTGTCATATGTTTTCTCCAAGTCTAGGAATGCTCAGCTGGAGCCTTTCTTCATCTCTAGCTTCTTCTCAACTATCTGTCTCACTGCAGACATTGGGTTGGTTGCACTGCATCCTGACCTGAATCCAAACTGCTCATCTTCTATCTTGCTTTCTACTTCTCTATGTATTTGTTTATAAATCACCATCTCCAGAACTTTCATGCAATGTGACAGGAGTTTGATACCTCTGTACTGCTCACAGTTCTGAATATCCCCTTTGTTCTTGAACACTGACATTAGTATGCATATTCTCCAGTCATCTGGGATAAGCCCCTCTCTCCACACTGCTATGAGTACCCTCAGGAGCCATTTCTCCCCTATCACATCCAGCATCTTTACTGTATCTGCTGAGCCATCATTTGAGCATGCTGCTTTCCCTGACTTTATTTTCCTTAATGCTATTCTTACTTCATCTGTGGTGAGCTCCTCTGTTTCTCTCACTGTAGCCTGTGTGGGGTACTACAGCTTCCTTCCATTTGCTTTTGATGTCCTGTGGACTGGTGAGCAGATTGTTGCTGGCATCCCTTATGAAGGGTATCTGACTATCTTCTATATCTTTCTGTCTTTGCCTTGCAACCTGATATACCTTCTTTGTTCCATCTACTGACTCGCTTTCTAGAAGCTCATAGAGTGCCTCTGATGCCTTGTTCTTTGCTATTATAACTCCTTTCTTAGCCTCATTATTAGTCAACCAGTATTCCTTCCTAGCCAGGTCTGTCCTTTCTATCTCCCACTTTTTCCTGCACACCTTCTTTCTTTAAATGACTTCCTGGACTTCTACATTTCACCACCAGCATTCATTTTGTACTTTATTTCCACACCTGGCTCAGCTGCATGCATGTTCTGTAGTCCACACATATGCTGACTTGAGATGCTGCCATTCTTTTTCAACTCCACCTATTTCTTCTTGTGCTAGAGCCCTGAGTAATTCCTTGTACTGTCGTGCTTTCTCTCCAGTCAATTTCCAAGTTTTCAGCCTGAACTCTGTTGACCTTAGAACCTTCTCTGACCACTGCTTGCAGCTGATTGTGGCCACCAGTGGTATATGCTGTAGGCCCCAGTGCCCTTTTCTTACTAAGAGGATGGCTACCTGAGCTGCATGTTCACCACTCTGGTACATGATCTTGTCACTGTCTGTCTTTCTGAATCATGTGTTGGCTAATGTGAAGCCATTTGCCAGACAGAAGTCTAAACTGGCCTCTCCTTCTTTATTCCTGTTGCTCAACCCTTTTGGACCCAGTCAGTACTCGTATCCTGTAATGTCTGTCCCAATACATGCATTCAAGTTACCTATTATCAACACCAATTCATTTTGTCATGCTTTATCTAGCAGGTCCTGCAACTACTGTCTGAATGCACTCTCTTCCTCAGTATCACAACCCTGCTGTGAAGCATTCGCTGACATTATGAAAACTGTCCTATCATTAAGCTGGAGTCTGATTGCCAGGAATCTGTCACTCATTCTAATAACATCTCTCACTCCCATGCCATTTTCTAGCCTGTCCTACTCCTGAGTAGTGGATGCTGGATCCTAAGCCAAGTGGCTTTGCTACACTGCACTTCCATCTTCTCTCTTGGATAAATAGGATGTCCAGCCTCCTCCTTACCATCATGTCATCTACTTCCAAGCTCCATCCTGTAAGTGAACATACATTAAATGTAGCAAGTCTTTGTTCATGTTTGACAGGTTGACTGATTTTGTTCAGATTTCACTCAATAGAGCTATCTCAGGTCACCCAATCTGGGCAGCTTGACACCGCCCACCAGTAGCTTACTGAACTAGGGCTGCTAGGCTTTATGGCAGGCACACACTGGCCACTAAGGGCACATGTATCCCTCCCACCATTATCTTGGGTCCCTGGCATAGGTCAGAGAGGCCAAGTCCTCAATTCACTTATCACTGGCAAATGTCCATGCCCTTTTGGAGACATTAGTCAATACAACCAAGTCACCTAGACCCACATTATACACCATTGAATGACTAGCCCTGCCACAGTGCACAGTCTGTGACCCATGTTCTCCTGTCTTGTGGGTACTATGCACCATAGTAGATGCCCAAAGTGGTTGGTCTATACATCTCTTCCCCCTTAGGACAAGATTCGCATCTATGCTATTGCCTACAACTCTATTCTTTGGTGAGGTTGAGGTGGAATCACTCAGCATGTTTTTCAGCCATGGGAGGAACCCAGCAGTGATACAAGGAGAACATGCAAACTCCAAAAAGGCATTGAATGGAGGTCAAGATTTTGTGCAGGGGAGGCAAAAACCTTAACCATTATGTCAGCTGGTCTACTAAATAGGTTTTTAATTCCTAAAAAAAAAATAAAATTGTATGAAATTAGTTGTGGTTGGACTGGCCTATGCATCTTAAATAATAATTAGAGGGTCAGCTGCTTAGCATGTTGAGAACTTCTTTAGACATTTGTGAGGTAGCAAAGTCAGAGGCGCAACCAGATATAAATGAGTGGGAGGTGCATGGATGAGGGCAATTGCCTAAGTGAATTAGGGCTGATCTAAACTGGTTGGAAAGATCAGTGTTGTTGACCTTGTGACCTTCCTTGCTTCTTTTGTAGTAAAGACTAAATTGCTGATATTTCAGTGTGACATTAATTTCACAAATGTTTTTCCTTAGGGTAATGGGCATTGCTTCCTTGCAGGGAAACTTGGTGGTAACAGCCTAGCTGGACTGTTTTGAATCTGGGAATCCAAATTAAACTGATTTCTGCATGAAATCTACATCTACCCACTTGAGCATGTTATCAATTCACTGATCCTGAAGGCAATCAAATTTAGCCAAGAAAATAGAGTGGTGATAGGCAGCAATTGTAATATGAGTCAGATAAGGAATAGAGGCTATGCAGAATAGATTTCACTGATGCTGAACCTAAAGGACACCTCTTGCAATGGCTGAAGCTCCTCTCCTAAGCCAACACTTTAATAACTCTGGCAATTGTCCAAAGTTTAGTGATATCAGTAACTTGAAATATTCTAGCAAATAAAATTAAAGTTGATAGGTTGATTCTTAATTTTCCTGGAGCAAGGCCAATGAGGTCATAGTAATGGAGGTAGCATAGTATAATTTTGACAGATCAATGATAGTCCTTCATTTCTAAGATGGAGAAAAAACAAAAAATATGCAAAATATTTAATTGCTGCTGTGTACGTTGTCTTGGTGCTTTTGGCCCATGAATTCTAGAAAAAAAGATGTAGTTACCTTCTTCAAACATTGAGACTCTTTCTGGTATTAGTGTGAGGTATAAATCTGCTTTTGGAGCCAACATTTTGAATTGCTGACCTGCAGTTAAGAAAGAGCATCAGTTAATTTGTTCTTAAATCCATTAATATGTACTGCAGTAAAAGGCATGTTGATCTACAAGGAAAGGAGAACTGAAGGCCTTAAAGCAAAGTTGACCCCAAAATTTTGGAGGACTTTTTGGTGAGTACCTCGACTACTGCTTTGTTGTCTGATCTGAATATTAAACACTTGTTCCTGATTTGGTCTTGCCATGTCAGAACTGAAACATATTGGGGAAATCTCTAAAAATGTGATGTCCCTGCTTCATACAAGGACAGATTTTTGGCTATGATTCTGAAGACCAGTATCCATTGAAACAACTTCCCATGCCAAGTCGACCAGAACCATCTGTAGACAACTGAATGTTTTCTTTTGTTACCTGAATGTCTTGCCAGCAGGATGTGCATTTATAATCCAGGAAGAAGTTGGACCACATTCTAAGATCTTCCCTGACTTTCTTGTTAATCCTGACCCTGTAATGTTTCTTACGACTTCCATGTAAAAGTTCTGTTATTGACATGGTGAGTGTTCTGCTGGGTGCTATGGATTGGCATGCAAAGTTGAGGAGACTTAGCAGCTGCATGACTTGTCTAATGGTAACCCTTTTAGATGTCAAAAAAGCTGTTAACAATATTGGTAACTTGGTTAACCTTTGATTTTAGCGAGCATAAACAGCCATGTGCAGTAGCAATCTAAATACCCCTTTGATTGGCCCTTCTAATTTATCTTCAACTAAGGGCACTATTTCTTAACACAATGAAAGACTCATGACCTTCCTTGGATTGTGTTTCAGACTCCCATGAGTAAAAAAAAAAACATCAAAATATTGAACCCTGAGGAAAATGGGTTCAACTGTTTCCAACACCATGGGAGAATTTTACAGAAACAGTCAAACATTTTGCAAGCTAATTCCATGCCTAGTAGGGGCCAGTCCTGAGGGCTGATGGGTAAAAGACCAAAAGCAGATTGAATGTCTACTTTTGCAATGTATGAATGTCTTTTTCCTTTTATGATAACTCCTGCATCCTCAAGCATTGAGTAATGCACTCTGGAGTCTTTTTTTCTATGCCGTCATTAGCTCATAGACCTTCTGGGTATGTCGATGATGTATTAAATAGTACTCACCCGGTTTCTTCTTAAAGAACCAGGCCCAGAGCAAAATGATGAGGGGCACAATTAAGGGCATCTGGAATTGTCCCTTGATGTGTCCAAGTTGGATTTTCTTAGAAAAGAGGGACTGAACATTCGGTTCTTTCACATTTACTGATTTTAAGTTTTTGCCTAGGGCATGCATATATTGCATGTTGGATTTTATGAAGAACCTGATGGAGAAACCTTCATTAATGAAGCTGGCAATTGTTTGATCTCGGTATTTCTTTAAGATTTCCTTATGGACTGCCATTTTGACGGGGGAATGCTTCCAATTTGGTTTTTTCTAAATCTGTTAAAATAATGGGCTCTGTTGGTGCCAAAAAATACGTTTTGACCCTGTCTGGTGTTGATTCTGAGTGGAACTGGGGTATGCTATGAAATTAGATTGAACTTGGGGAACTGTTGGTAAATATGTGTAAGCATTTTTTGGTGAGGTGCTTCTCACAACAGACACTGCAAATGTGAGGAAATCTGCATGCTGGCCAACTACAGCTTCCAGAGTTGAAGGCCCAACAAAATTTGCCTTTGGCAGGTAAATTTTCATCTTGTTGATTGCATTCACTTCTGTGTCTGCCCACTATTGCAGTGAGCTAAGTGTTGACATGTCTGTGCCTTCCATTTTAATTAACTATTTTTTGTTTTTAGTGTCCTAAACCTTTGATCATAGTGATACCATGACATTTCCCCCTTATAATACATAAGGCCTCCCTTAAATGAGTAAATATCCCAGCAGGGGGTAGACATAGAAGGATGCTTTTCTATAACTACAGCCATGTTATGCACAAACCCCACTACCCAGTTATCCCACAACTATATTTAAAAAGTTTCTGGTGGCCATTTTTCCAGGACTACTAGGGCTTCTACAAAAACTTTGCACCCCTTGGTGCCAGTATCCATGATTCTCTGAATACCTTCAGCATCTACAAGAACAAATATATTTATGAAGTCAAATGTTTTCTTTTATTGTTTGTGATTTATGTACAGTGATTGGTGAAGCTTGCAGATTGTTATTGAGGTGAATGTTCTTGTTGTTTATGTTAATTTTATTATGATCTAGTGCTACCAATGTGGTTCATTTATCTGAGGGCACTATTGCTTGTAACAGAAATTATGGGGTATTCAAAGTAGCTGTGGATAATATGTTGGGCAGTGGCTGTTTCTCTTTGTTAGGTGTTTTTTGACCAAAGAGGTTGTTATTGTTCCCACCTACTATCTGAGCTAATTTCCCCATGCCTTCTTCATTAAGCAGTTCAGTAAAAGCCTCTAAATATTCATCTTTCTGCTCCATTTGATCTTTTTCCTGATTAACAGACCCTTCTGAAATATCTGTACCTGCTGAAATATGTTGAGAATTTTCCTTGGGCACTTCCTTTTTTTTCTTTTTGGTCTTTTGGAAGGTGAAGCTTGTTCAGCATTGTCTGGCTTGGTGATTTGAGCTAACAGTCTCTTCATTTTCACTTGCAGCGGTTTAGCTGTTTGATAGTTCTCTTTCTCCTTAAAGAAAGTAAAGCCATGTAGCTGATATATTTGGGACACAGCTATATCTCTAATTTTCATAGGAATGCTCAGGTATAAATAGAATTGTAACAATTACTGTACAGATCCACTGACTATCTCCGCACTTTGCCAGCCCACTGATGAAGCTCCTTTGCATCTCTCTAATGCAGGTCATCATAGTGGTGGTGAACCTGCACCCCAGTCTGGTAGATCCCCATAGATCATTGGTGCTCCTTCACAATCCAGTTCCAGGTGTCGATCATGTGAAGTTCCTTAACCTGGGTCCAATGATCCACTTCGGCATAGATGGCCAGCATCTGTGTGGGCTCCTCCTTAGTCCAACTTGGTGCCCAGACACACTGCAGCCTCCAGGAGTTAGCCTTCTCGATACTCCAATGGAACATAGTATAAATGGAAAAATTCTTACTGAGGCCCCACTTTTACAGGTATCAGTGGTCTGATCTGTAAATGTATATCAAAATCAATATTTAAAAGTGGCTCATATGTCATGTTATCAGATCACTGGAAAATAATGGACACTTGCTACACATGGTACCATTTATCAATACCTATTGAATACTTGCCAAAAGCACTTGCCTGTTACACTGAACTATTGGTTAATGTACCAAATTTTGAGAAGCTACACAGACATGTACAGATTGGATTCCAAAACCTGGAATTACAATGCACATCATTAATTATGTATAGAATAATGGTACAGAAAGATGGGTGCACATTAGATGCTCTTACTTTCAGTGATACCTGAGTCATAGGTAGCTGGTAAGGTAAATTGCCACCTGCTAGCCTTTATGTTTTGGAGAATATTACCTCTGTTAATATTATTCATTTTCAAATGGATCTGTTTAGAGTTATTTTTACTGAAAATGTGTGCTTTAAGACAAATGTTTGCAACATAGTGGAGTGCTGTGTGATTTACCTTTATGGATAAAAATGTTGCCATCAGAATTAAGGACATGCATTAATTTCCCACATGCAGTGTACAGACAGATTTGCATAGCAAAAGTGAACAGTACATAAAGTGGATTGACCATCTGTCTAACTTATAGGTTACTCCATATAATCTGCATATAGTAGCCTATGAATTCTGACATTATCTGTATGTGCTATGTCCTTGCTTATGTCTATGATCCATACTCTCTGTGGTCTGCTTATGGATACTGAGGTTTTCCAACATTTTCTGTAATTTGCTCATTTGATCATTTGTGTAGTATTTTAATTAAAATGCATGCAGAGACCTGTGGTATGATTATGTTCTCTTTGGACCTGTATTCATCAGATAAGTAGCGTAAGGGGTTTAAATCCTACAAACAGCCTCTACAGATATCACGTTATTTTATTTTTCAGCTGTTATGTTTGCAGACATCATTGATACTTTTTATACTCCATATTAGTATATGCCACAGTCAGTGTTTCATTGACTTTTGCATTGCACAGGAATGCATATTGTTTATGGTAACTTAACCTGTCCACATAATCATCTGCATAGCTGGGTCCCAACAAGAATAAGATCATGTGCATATCATTGACAGAGCAAACAAACCTAGGGGTGAAAATGTCTCCCCAGAGGAAAATTATATCGTACTAGATGCTCTGTGACAACATAGATGGAGACTCCTTGGATATGCAGGAAATACAGTATGGAGGAATGAAGTGTAGGTCACCATCACCAACATGATTAATGCTATTGGAGGTCACAATAGATCCCTTGAGGCCTGTTAGCAACTCTGCTCTGATGTGATCCTCCATGAAGCCAACAGATTGAGGGATACTACTGTTGGTGGAACATCGTTGACCTCCAAAGAGATCACAATATTTCTTGCCTCCCTGCATACGGTGAGTGGGGAGGGATGTATACCTAGGGGTGTGATAGAAGGAGGAGTTCCAGGTTAAACAAGTATGTCTTACTTTGCATGACATGGATGACCATAGAGTAAACCATTGCATATTGCTGCTGCAGGCATATGTACATATTCCCATTTTGGATTTACAGCAGCAGAAATGAATCAAGCAGACGGATCCAAAAGGGTGATGATGATGAATGTAAGTGTAATGACATGTACTCATGCAGCTCAACTTCTTAGCACAAGAAATCCAAACAAAGGAAAAAATAATGGGGAGACAAAGACCGAAAAATAAGGACACATTTTAAATATTGCTCTTACAAACTTAGAAAGTTGCTAGAATAATAGGTTTTGCATTGGCATGCACTTTCTGAAGAATATGAAGTCTGAATCTCAAATGCCTGTTATTATTTTATGATTTCATTCCTCAATGATTTTCCAGAAAACCATACATTTTATGAGAAGCAGATCAAAAATAAGAAGTAAAAATCTGGCCATTCTGCAAAAACCTGGACAGTTGAGAGCTATGTATGTACTCATTACAAATGCAGACAGAACAATGAAACCAACATGTTTAATCCTGTTTGCATTAATATTCACAGGTCCAGCTACATCTGGACAACAACAGGGAATGGCAGGTGAGCATCTCCATACAGTGTTTCTGTGGCCACTACCTGTTATTGCCTCAGCCTTTTGTCATGGTAATGCTGTTTACATGACTGTGTTATCTTACTCTTTACTTTTCCACAGCAGGATTTGTGGTACGATGCCCAAACTCATAAAAGTGGGAGTTTATCAGTGGTATGCTATTACCCATTTTTCAAACATGTCATTGCTGCTTCTCTTGTTGTTGTCCTCTATTAATACTGTGTCCTTCTACCCATTCCTAGGCCAGGCTGCATCATCATCATCATCATCAAGTGCACAAACAATCGGCTTGTCTATGCAAAACCTACTGTATGTCTTAACGCTGTTCGAATGGTTCATGCTGGCAGTGATGTGATTAATAATGCTGACAGTTTTTCCTACATTAGTTGAAGTTCATCCCTCTTCTTAACCAAACCAAAATGGAGCCTCTACTGATATGTAAATCCACCAAAAATACAAAAAAATCAGCCCTTGGGAGACTGCAACCACTCAGTTTATTGTATTAACGCCAGTAAAATACAAATACAACATTTTTGTCAGCATAGATAGTTGACTTCATCAGATACATAGTGTGTTGCCCTTACCAAGCATTTATACTGTGCTGCAATCAATTAAAACCTTCATTTAATTAAAATTTAAAGGAATAAAACCAAGTTCCCTATTCAAATACTATTCCTTAGTGTACATATTACAAATATATAAATAATGCATTTAAAATGTAAATACTTATTTTATGCAACTGCTTAAGCGCCAATAATTTTGTAAAATGTTTGTATCATAAAAATAAAAAAAATGCTTACACCCCTTATTATTTATTAAACAAAATAGTTTCACAACCTACCAGCTTTCAATTTTAACAATGGGGCAATAGATATACCCAGGGATTCATGAAGCTTGCGCCAGGCGCAGGCGTAGCGTAGCTGGAATAATGCCAAATATGGCCGTCGAGCGATTCAGGTACGATCCAATACCACGTGCACTACCGGCGTACGCCAGAACTGCGCAGCCCTCGGCATAGATATGGTAATCACCCCATGCGCAGTGTCACACCATGCAAATGAAGGCAGATAGTGATTCATAAAGTGGTGCAGGTGTAGCTTAAGCCCACGATAATGTAAACCAAAAAACACGGTTTACATTTTCCCAAACAGAACATCGGAGCTTTGGAAGCGGACCAGACTCATGTATTACAAAGTTAACATATGCCAATGGCTAAATACACAGCCAATGGCATAAGAAAGGATGCACAACACCTAAAAAACAACATTTAATGTCATGTCCACAGTAACGCACAGTACAACCGCAGGGCATGTGTGCGCAAACTGGAACATAAAGAAAATATATAAAACTGTTATAAAATCACAATGTAATACAAATCAGGTTTACACCATAATACACAATGGTAGGCATGGAACACCACAACCAAGGTGCAAGGGTTGCTAAGGGCCTGCGACAGTGTTTGGCGCGGTAACTATGAATTAGTAGTCAATGCCATGCAAATGCGGCAGATAATACTGAATCGCAAATGTACCGCCGGATGAAGGTTGAACCATATGGCGCAGCGCTATAATACCGAGGAGTGGTTCAGAGTAGATACATATCATCAGCAGAGGGGTGTGCCACCGTAGCAGCAAGCACACTGGAGCAATGCAAACTGGTCTGGTCGTTGCTAAGCAAAGCTGCAGGACAGGGGTGGGGAGGAAGGTATAGAATCGTTTAGTTGAGAGCACACATGGTGCCCACAAGCACATGTGTATGGGGATGAAAACGTGCCCAAAATCCAGTAAGCGGATGCACACGGCGCGAGCAATAGCACAAACAGGAAGGTCAGGGGAAGAAAAGAAGGAAATGCCGAAGTAGGGTAATTGGCGTACTAATGAGCAATCAACACCAATCCACTCATGGCGGCCAATCGACAGCAGCTGTCAAGTCTGCTCGCAGAAACCTGCAAAACAGGATAGGGGAGGCATCAGAATGCAAAGAAAGGAGGGGAGGCATTGGATTGCAAAGACAGGAGATCTGTCATAACAGAGCAAAGCAAACTGACAGTAGACCGGCAATAGCACACATTACGCAAGATATGCCAGGTCTAGGAAAATACAAATGAAAGCAGGCTGCTGGATGCATGCCAGAAAATGGTGGGTAGAACGTGCAGAAATGTAAAGGGAAGGTCAAGAGGTAATCCACGGCAGCCATATGTAATTCAACACCAAAGGCACCACAATAGTAGTTTCGGTAGTAAAACACATAAAATACCCTGTAGCTACGATCGTAGATACACACCCTATGACATCATCGGTGTTCACAGCACAATAGTATAAAGTGTGAAAGCACCCTACACACACCTGTGAATTCCCAAACACTGCACCATAGGTGTAAACACACGAGGAACTTTTAAAATGTACATGTTGGGAGCTGCCATAGCTGTGATTCATCAGCATGTGTTAGAGACTTACGGTGTTGTGGAGGATGATGCCAACAACCACCGCAGGCCATGGAGGAGGAGAAGAGTGTTCAGACCAAGGGTAACCTACCAGGGGCTACATGATCTGGAGATAGTAGAGCATTACAGGGTGGACAGGGACATCTTACAGCAAATAGTGGAGCTGTGCCGGCCACGCCTGAGAACCAGAAATAACAGAGGGGAACCCATCCCAGTGGACACAGAGGTATGTGTAAGCATGCGAATACTAGCCACAGATACCTTTCAAAGGCCAACTGGAGATATAATGGGGATCTCACAGGCATCAGCATCCAGGGTACTACACCAGTTCCTGGATGCCATGTTACCACATGCCAATGAGCATATATACTTCCCCCAAACTCAGGAGGAGTTGGCCAGCAATATGCATCACTTCCACCATGTGGCACACTACCCAGAGGTACTGGGTGCGATAGACTGCACGCAAATACAAATCAAGTCACCACCCAGTGAGCATGGTAGGCGCTATATAAACCGCAAGGGATTCCACTCCATCAACTGCCAGGTCATGTGCAATGCCCAGGGCATTATCATGGATGTGTGTGCTGGCAGCCCTGGAAGCTACCATGACTCCCATATCTGGCATGCCTCACAGTTGTATCAGGTATTTGTCAGGGGGGACATCCCACATGGCCACCTTGTGGGGGATGCTGGCTATGCACTGGAGCCATGGATGATGACTCCCATCAGAAATGCACACACACCCATGCAAGAATGCCATAATGAGGCACACGCACAAACCAGAATCATCATAGAGCATGTGTTTGGGATGCTGAAATCATGGTTCCAGTGCTTGGACACATCTGGTGGAGCCTTGCAGTACTCTCCAGGCACGTGTGCCCACATTGTCATAGTATGTGCCATGCTACATAATATGATCCTGCGGAAACAGCTGCAGCAGGGACAAAATGGTGAAGGCCCTCATAGCCCACCACAATTGCCAAGGCCATCACAGGCACAGAGGGATTCAGACCATGAACACACTGTGCCAGCCCCAGTAGGCAGATGGAGGCATGCCCAATATGCCTACACCTTGGCAAAGAGGGAACGTATAGCACATACACTGACAGTGTAGGCCCCTACGGACTGACACACCTCTCCACCTGCACACACAGTAAAATGGATGGCACACAATCACGACAACCTGTAAATTGTAATGTATAGGTGGCCCACTGTGTGAATCCCACATAGGCAGCCCTCAAACATTGTACACACAACAGCTATAGGAACAAGGAATGTCAACACCTGAACAGTACATGCGCCTATCACCATATGGTGGTGCTGTGTGTATAGGTTCCCAGGTACAACGGTAGGCTCATGGCCGACTGTCAGAGGCCATACACAAAATGGGGCAAACAGTGTCTGCTGTCCCCATAACATCGAGTAACCAACTGTCACGTAGAGGAGCAGAGGCAATCATGGGAGCACATGTGTGTAAGCACTGTTCTGCACACACTCAGCACAGAGTCCCTGCTGTGTTAATGAGGGGCTGCACATAATATAATCATAGATGTTGTGTCAAGGCATGTGGTGTACCCATGACAGGTATTTGTCACCCCAGCATGCTCCACCCACGGTCATTTGAAGGTGTAGCACAGTATCGTGTGTGGCTCACTGAGATATACATACCCAATGCCGGAGCACATCCAGTAAACATCACATGGACATACCATTAACTGGACTCATCAATATGTAAACTAACCGAGTTACCCATGTGAGTGCAGTATGGAGTAACAGCTGTAGTATACTCCACATACAAAACGACATAACACATGTACAAATCCCAAATGGCCATATGTTAAATGCAGTGAACGTCGTGCATGTTCCCGGTCCCATGTCCTGCAAGGGATGTAACGTAATCCGAAGGCACGAGTAATGCATGTTGGATGCAGGTCAGCAGATCATATTTAGCACACGTTACCAGGAATATGCATTGCCCACTGCTGGTAAGCGATGTTTAAATATGACTACATGGATATGCGCGAAACAGGGATAAGCTACACTGAATATTGCGCAGATCACGGTCAATGATGTCCAGAACAGGTGAAACCAGCATTATTCACCCCTGTACTGATAGCGCCTGCTCTGAAGGGTAAAACGACCACTGCCAGGTGTAGAACACGCAATCATGTATAGAATCACCTAACACTATTGCTAGGCAAGATGTACCTATGGTAGGGTTGCCACCTCTTCAAATGACCAATGTGGGACATACGTCAGATTTCTGCAGGTCGACACATACACCCAGCCAGTACGAAATGCAGAACTTCACTGTTTTGCCTAGATAAAAGCTCATTCTTGTAATGTTTACTTACTTATTCTGTTTCTAGAACATATAGGTGATTCAGATGCAGAATAACTGTTTTATGCAACTAGTACATAAACTATAGGAAATATGTATGTTCTAAAATCCCAGGACATTTGCCATGTTCACAAATATTTTGCAGGACACAACTGCCCAAAGAGGGATTGTCCCTCGCAGAGTGAGACAGCTGGTAACCCTAACCTACGGCAGGTGTGTAATGCGACAGATACAGACACAAACGTGCGGAGTCCAGGAAACAGTATACACCAACAAGTACACAATGAAAAGTATAGCTTGCCTGTCACTTTCCCCGTCAGATATAAATATATATATATATATATATATATATATATATATATATATATATATATATATATATATATGTACAGATATATACATATATATATAATACAGATAGAAAGGGCGATAGAGTGATATATGTTGATATATACGGAGTCAGCGATATCTGCAAATATATATAGATAGGTCAACGACATTCATAACACCTCGGAGGTACAAATAAATAGGATACCGCCAACTATGAAATGTGTAACATACTGACATGCGTAACCACGAGGCTGAAAGACGGAAAGAACACAGTACTGGAACATTACAACCGCGAGTAATAGTATGATGATATGAAGGGGCATTTAGTTACCGCTGCCGGTGTTGCTGTCCACGTAGGTACTGCGTTCAACTGTGTTTGTGAGTGCCATAGTCTGTGTATGTGTGTGTTGAGGGTGCCATGTGCATCTCCATGTGACTGTAATGTGTGTGTGTGTCCGCATCATGTGTCTGTCAATGCCAACTCGGAGGTAGATCATTATGGTAGGTGTGGGTATAGCTAGCTCTAGGCATACGGTTACCACCTGTCCCACATTAGGAGGGACAGCCCCTCCCTGGGCAGGTGTGTCCTGACATAAAACATTTCAAAGGGCAAATGTCCGGGACTGTAGGACATTAATATGTCCCATATATAATGTAATAGTTGCATTAAATAGTTATGCCTGTATGTAAGAAGCGTAAATGTTACATGCAATATGATAAGCAGCCAAAGTCCCACAATAGGTATGTATTGAGGATAAAAGTATGTGCTAACCTGTGTACTGACCGTGGCTATGTGTTGGCCTGTAAACAAAGTGTCAAACAATGGCCATATGAAAAGGTGGCAACCCATGGCAAAGAGGTTCTGTTACCAACACAACCGCAATGACTGCAAATATCTGGGACAGAAATACACGGGATAGCTGTCAGTTAGACATATCCCTTTACATATCGCTGCAATTCCGGAGGTATGGAAGTATCAACCTCACCTGCATACTATATAGAAACCAATTAACAATGTCCCAATGTACAATCCCGTAACATAAGTCTACTAACTGATAGCTCTTTAATTAGGGATGGAGCCCACACACATATATATGGAATATGTAGAAATGCAAGCCCCACAAACCTGTATATGCTACGTACACCCAACGACATCCCCCACACTAGAAACTATAGCAATACAGACTGCAATAACAGCACAAACATCTAGTTAGTCAATTACATCTGCAGAACCGTCAACATACCTTGTGAGAGATACAATTAAAGGCGCCATGGAAAATTGCAGCCATTATATAATGGAACAAACGGCGATGTTACAGGTTTTGTTTGCAGTAGTCCGTTATCAGACATTGGGATGACAGGAACACCCACATGTTGAACCACATACTCTAGCTGTCACACACAATCCACGGGGGACATGAATCCAAAGTATAATTGTCCTTATGAATAGCAGTTGCAATTACACATAACAAAACACAATACAGGCCGTCACCCTGAAGGTAGGGCAAATGGGCAACGCCCAAGTGGAGAATTAAATTATACCCCACTGTTGGTGCGTAATTGGTGAATGGAGTAGCTGCACAGCTGATATGCAAGTAATTAGTCACTCAGGAACACCAATTGGCGGGAGGAAACCACATGTTGCAGGTATCGACGTATATAAGGATAACTTGCTAGAGATTCAAACCGTATGCTCATACAAACTACCTGTTTAAGCAGTGTGAGAGAGTTAGAGACGAAAGTCCGTAACGATAACAAGGTATGTAGAACACTCGGTATGTAAGTTTATGTATAGCATGTTTTTTATTAATTATTTACTGTATGTATAGCCTGGTTTGCATTAATTAAAAGTGTCCGCAATGCATAAAGTGGGAAAAGGTATTTATGTAGTGATGTCTTGCTGAGCATACTAACACATGTGGAAACTGTGCGTCCAGCAGTGGGCCACAAGGTACACATCACAGACACCACAAGGGATGCTACATGAGGGCTTTAAACAGAACATTTCCATACAACCCGCCGTCAGTGGTAGGGTATGTCCAACAAGTATGTGCCATAGCAGGGGATAGTATATGTTGATATACTGTCACAGTAGGCATGTGTATGGGCATATAACGACAATGACATGTCTAAGGTGGTCCCGCTGTGCAAGTATGCTTTATATTATGGGATACTATGTGAAATATGTGTAATGTATAGTATTGTAGGTAGATATGTCAGATATTCTACACAGCATAACAGGCATATCATGCATACCAAAGGTATCGTCTATTGGCATGTATAATAACAGGATACATATGGCTTGTAGGCATGGGACATTGCAACAGCATGATAGCTAATCTAAATGGAAGGGCTACCAAGTAACCATGCACACAGGACATGTAATAGCTTCACAGGTTCATAGTGGGGTACTATGCAGTCTGGCAAGTCTATGTGTAAGCACAACTACAGTGTTCACACCAGTGGCACCTCTCTAGGCTAGTGTCCTGTGAACAGCCGAGCCATGTGTTACCTGAACCTCTGCACAGTACAGCCACTGCAGTGATCCCTGGTGTACATGTGTCTCCCAACCACCAAGGGAGGTATCACATGAACAGTGCTACTGAGTGTCCCTGCGTGATGTACATAGGACTCATGTTCCAAAGCAAGGTGAGTGACCGGTTTGGGAATGTAACCCTCAAGCACATCCCACTCATTGTTGCGTGTGTGCACATATCCAGGAGCATGTTGCTCACAGTGGCTTTTGCTTATGTCGTGTATGTGGAGTATATCCATTAATATTGTTGTGGACATGGGACCTGTCTGTTCAGCAGAGGTCACCCCTGAGTATGTAGTATGTAACTGTGTACAGACGTGGTGTCCGTACTTCAGCCACGTACTTTAACTGTCGGAGCTCAATAAACGTCATGGCGTGTTAATGGTGTGGTATGTAAAGCTGTAGCTGTTGTGTAAGGTACACCCTAAATGGGGTGGTGTACCCTTAAATGTGTGTAGACGTCTTGAGTTCAGAGGTACAATGGGTGCCTATGTACCAGCTACACACCCAGTACAGATAAGTGTGGCCACGTAGAAGGATATCCATGCCACAGTGGCAATACGGTAACCACAGGAGTGGGTGTGACATACGTGTGTACTACAAACATGTACAATGTGACATGTATGTAGGGGACTACCACCTATGTGATAGTCAGTGGGTGAATGGTGTAATGCAAAGGTGATGTTCATGCACCTTGTGTCATGTAGCTTGAGGCCATGATATTCATATCAGGTATCTGTCACAGTGACACCCGTATGGATGGAGTCAGTATCAGCTGGTGGATCAATCATGGCGCTTTGTATGCAGGGGTTTGTAAAGCTAGGCAGGGAAAGTCCCTCTGTGCTAGCCTGTACCTCAGGGAAGCATATACTGAACATGAGGGGCCCAATGACTGAGGACTGTGGTATGGCAAATGTAACTGAAATGCAGTAGGTACTATGGTATGCTACCCTCATTGTGTGTGTCCTGTCCATGAGCCATGTTGCATAATATCCTGAGACATAGGATGTGATGTGCAGGTGGATGTGTATGTTGTCAATACCAGAATGGAGAACGGTGCTGAAAGGCAATGAGAGGACAATGTAGGATGTGTGGACTCCCGTACCATCATCAACTACCCTGGTAACTGTATGAAAGGGGTCCACCAGGTGTAGGGGCCATGCTCTGGCCCTAACAAGTCCAACGGGTGGCATCAAAGGATCGCAGCCCAACAATGTCTCTGTGAATGATGTCCTTGATGATGTGCCCCATAGCCGTGCAGAACAGTCCAGTCAGGTGTGTAGGACTATAGTCCCACTCGTGCATTGTGGTGCCACCTGTGTGGAGTGTGATAAATGTTGCTGTGTGCCATTCAGGGGCCACAGTGTCTGATACAAGGCTATCACTGAATATGGTGGCCTAGTGGGGAGACATGTCGTTCAGAGGTTTGTGGACATCACAGCCTGGGACTTTGGAAGGTGACATGGGGCCGGTGTCCCAGGACATATAGAGTGCAGGTTAGTACTGTGTAGGTGTGACTGCAGGGACACCACAATGTTCCTGCATGGATTGTGGTCCTGTAGTGAGTGATAGGGTGTAATGTTAGCATTGAATCCATCCGCCAGCATGTTGCCAACATCACCTGGGTCTGTAATGTTCCTGAGTGACTGTTGTATGTGAGAGCAGATGTGGGTGTTGCCAATGACTACTGACATACCACCATAATGCCTTGTGGTACACCCCGGAAAGTGTCACAGTAATGTTTACGTAGCTAGTCTTGGAGTATGTGATGAGGGATCCGGTGGCCCTACCGAGGCTGACCAGTGAGCTACCCCACCCATGGGATTGTACACCACTGTGCAACAGCCTCCACCTGTTGTTGTACATTATGTCCATGGAACTTGACCACCAGAGTGGCGTCTTTTATCTGGTGTGTACCATCATGGCTCTGTGTGGAATAGCATGATCCATGCAGTCGTGTACGTGCTAATGAAGTGCACTGGGGTATGTTTCAGCATTTGTAAGTGCATTGTCCATCTGCACGGGTGTCATGACGTTAACAACCACTGTCATAAGACGTCTGTAGTAGATGTTGTTGTACTCATGTACTGTGTATGCCATGAAGGGTGTGGTGCCGGGATGTGGCTAACAAGGTTCATTAGCATATGTTTAGAATCCACCAATGAGGGGATAACCCCAGGTGTGGAACACCAGTCACATGTTGGTATTGTTCATGTCAAGGTTAATGTTGGTCTTGGAGGTGGTGTGTATGGGTTGATCCAGCCGATTGGAGGTTATGACTCATGGATGTGTCGGTACATGATTGGCTATCCCAGTTAAGTGTGTGGTAGTGTCAGTCACACATCAGTAGTAGCTGTCTGAGCCCTACTGTCCAGTACACCAACAAATGAGGTTTGATAACCGTGGGGTATGTTGTTGAATCTGTAGCTTGTTACAATGTGTATAGTGGTTCCGGACGCAGTTAGTTGCACGTGGAGCACCTCTGATGCATTGTGCTAAGTAACTAGCCAGGATGTGTGTACAACATAGTGGGATATGGGAACACCCAGCTGTGGGTGTGCCGGTCAAGGTATGTGCCTGAAAGGTATGGTCTGTCTATAACCTGTCATTGCAGGTGTGCTCTGCAGAGCCTAGAGGCAGGTCCCAGTCACTGCAGAGATATTGGAGTGGTGCATTATAAGGTGTGCCATGCCTGCATGTGTCACAGAGGAAGATGCAAGCAATGTGTTACATGACCCCATGTCCTGCTTGCCAGTTCCCGTTCTGCCGGTGACTGTTATTGGAAACTGTGCAAGACAGGCAGTATAGAAGCAGCAAGAGCCTTACATGTGATCTGTACTCCCAGGGCTGACAGGTGCAGGTCATCTGTGCCAAAGCATTGTGTTTGACCAGGTCATTCAAAGCAGACAGATACCAGATGCCTGTGGAATGACAGCAGAAGCATAGGCAACTGTTGAAGTGACAGAGTCAGTTGTTGTACAGTGGTATCAGGTCCAGATGAATGCATAATGCTCCCCAGGGCTAGGCCCACACCTTCAGGGCTACAACACTGTTGAGCTATTGCATGTCCCTGCACACGTAGTCTGTGGCATCTCAGGGCAGTCACACTGACATGGAGAATGACAGTCACATCATACCTGGGGAGGTATGGCATGGGTGCATAGGTTATGTTACAGAACCAGTTACCCGACAGCAAGATGTAAGCGACTATCGCCTTGTGTAGCCTGCTGTGTGGAGCTGCAGTGTGACCACCTACAGACTCACCTATGACTGGTATTTTGTGTATGTTATAACACCCTATTGGCTGTATGTGATGGGCACACATGAGTCTGTGGGCTATAAGTTGGTGATGTTGTGTTCCGTGATGGGGGCTGCCTCTGGTGCCTACACAGAGTATGGAGAGGTACTGCACAAGTTGTCCTCGTATGTGTGGCCTGTGGTGGAGATCATGTGAGACTATGTGATGAGTGGGGTGTGTTGCGAATGTTACACATCCCCACATGACTGTCAGATGCAGCCAGGGTTGGTGACAGCATTACCCCCAGCAGGGCTGCATAAGTGCATCCCCCACAGGCTGTAGTGTCATATGTTGGGAGGTGAGCATTGAATGTGTACATGATACAATTGCTCTATTGCCACATGTACGACATATCCATCATATAGACAGGCAATAGCACTGGTACGTGACAGTCGGACATGCCTGTATATACAACCATATCTCACAGGATATGTGCGGTACGTGTGTACAACAGCTGTTGTACCATAAGCAAGCTGGAAATTTTAGGACAGCCAGTGTACCTGTGGGAGATGGTGTGGAATGGGTGTTATATTAATCAGTAGCTCATGACATGCTCATGTTCTGAACAAGTGCCTAGCATGACCATACAATACAGATAGGGTGTTGGATAATATCAACCCACAAGTGGTGATGACAGTCATAATGGGTGGCAACTGCTGAGTATGGTGTGCATGTCCATGAACCATTATCACTGTAGATGTTAGCAGTACAGATGTACAAGACAGTACAGATGTTTGATTACAAATACCTTTGTAAGTCACAGGAGTGTTCTACCAGTGCCTGTTGACAGAATCACAACTACAAAAAGTGCCAGAGTGACATGTGCATATCACACCAGTGCCAGCTACAGTAGAACAGAGTTAATGTGTTGTACTCCACCCTCATTGTAGCCCATACCACACAGACAAATGTTAGGCATCTGTGTATGTAAGGATGTGAATGGCCATTACCTATGAGGAATAGCTGTGTCAATGTTGTGAACAACATACAGAATGGGCTGTGTGGGTGAGGTGTGTGACATATGTGCACATTCTGATGGATGATATCAGCATTGTCACCGCTAGGTGAACATCCCTGTACCCATTAACTACCACCTAGGCTGTGGTCAACATTATGGACACTGTGTAAGGGATGGTGCTGTGCAGTACACCTCCCTGCCTTGGTGACATCTCCAGGCCCCTTGAGTAGTCATACGAGGTACCCATGTCATGACAGGGTGCCATCCATGAGCATGGAGATCATTGGACAGGCATATACAGCACTGGGGTGACCAATATTGGATCACATATCACCTTTAAGGGGTAATGGCCATGCATGGATGGGCGATACAAGCCTTCACAATCCTCTCCTCCACTACACAGCATGCTGTCTACCTTGCATAAAGATATTTGCTACACCATGATGATGGACATGCTACATGTCCATATCCTGATCTGTAAGACATACGTCATGGACAGCCACCATCCTAATACTAGGATCGCCACATGCTGGACAGATCCCTGTGCCATACATGTGACATACTCCCACCAAACCATGCAACCCTGTCCATCAAAGCTGCACATGTCATCCCAGTCATACATGGTGTGATGGCCGCATGGTAGATGTAGTATCAACTGTCCGGATCAGTAATGCAGCACTGATGCACCTCACAGTGGCATACTGGCTGTCTGTTACAGCTGGGAAACCTTGCCCGTACATGCTATGGTTGATAACCATCCCTGCGAATGACGTCCGACTAGCCATTGTCCCATGTCTATCACATGTGCAGGACAGGTAATCCGTGGCAGGATGTTTAACAGCTGTACAGTGCTGTGTAGATGTATATGGCAAAACACATACATGTACAGGTGTCCATGCGCATGTGTGCATTGTCACTGCTCAAGTCCATTAAGGCTGTGTCTGTGTTGATATGTGACATATTCACAGCATCAAGGTCAACAGCAGTACCGTGGACACATCCAGGCATGTGCAGATAGGTAAGAACACCAGTGCAGGCAAATAGACATGCCCACATCAAGACAGCATTCACATGGAGTATGAACACTGTAATGAGGTGACACACATATATGGTGATGATATCCAATGCATAACGGGTGTTACATGTGTGTGACACAAACACGTCAGTCATGTCAGTGTCATGATGATGTGCAAAGATTACTGTGCAGATGTACTAGATGTCATAGAAATGTATGTTCAGCAGTATCTCTGTACATCTCTGAAACTGTGACCTGTCACCATCATTATGTCTTACAGATAATGCCTCATTACCGCCTTCCAGCGTACAGCCGCCTGGAGGATGATGTCCTCATCCCGTACCTTCATGAGAACTATGAGGTGTTGTTCAGCCATGTGCCACAGCATGCTCAGCAGCGGGATGACCTGTGGCAGGATCTACGCAGGAGGGTGAACGATGTGTGTGGCCATAACCGCACCTACCAGCAGGTGCGCAGACACTGCATGGACTTGATATGACATGCAAAACAGCGTGCCACTGCAATCACCAGGGAACAAGGTGGAACAGGTGGTGGGCCACCAATCCCAGCCCCCACTCACACACACCGAGGAGCTACTGGCCAGTCTGGGGACACGCTCAGAACAGCATCCACACACACTAGCTGCCATCGTGGAGGTGGGTGTTTCCCAACCAATGAGCCTGGAGTTGCCTGGTAAGTCAGTACTGCACATATGGCTATTATATCCCATTTAGTTGCATATGTCACTGTACATTATGTAAAATAACAACATATGCAAGGTATGTGGACACACATGCTGCATACTACAGTATGCTACCCTGTGTATGCACACATGTGCATACTATACGCTATTATACAGGTGAATGTGTTAACATGCACAGTGCGCCCTGTGGCTGTCAGACAGTCAGGGATAATGTTCATACTACTGTGTCACCCCTATACAGGTACCTCTGGCGTGACGCACAGACATGAGTCTGTTGCAGGTGAGACTGTCATCAGTATCAGGCATGTTAAAGCATAGATCTATTTGCCATGTGGCCAGTTAACAGTTGCATACTTTATGTTTGTTCCAGTCACAATATACAGGTCGCATCACCCATCATTCACACAGGCCACCCATGTGCAATATATACAAACAAAATGATACACCGACTTGAAACCACAGTAGTTGTCATTGCTACATGTGTGGTCAGCTGTGCATACAACAGTGGAGGTGTTCTACAATGGAGGCATATGTAGTATGCAGTGGAACAACATGTGTGGTACGCAAACAGTACCACACAGTGAGCTGTGATATGGGCAGCCCACAGGTGTCACCATTGTGTTATATGCCCCTGCTTTGGGTGCACACATTGTGATGTGTCATCTGACATGTCCCAGACACGTAGTGTTCTGGCTGCAATATTGTCACACTATCCCATGACCCATACCCCACATACCAAACATACAACCCATTGTCTGCATAGCCCTGTGGATGGTGACATATCTGACATCTATGGGTGTATGTAATATGGGACAACACAGACATGTGAGATGGCCATCACACACATTTGGTCAACACATGTGCACACATGGCCATGGGGGATGACCAGAGACATGTAGCCACACAGTAGATGTGATGTGTACACACCCTGTTGCACATTGTACAATTATAGCCTTAGTTGACTGATTATACAGTTGATGTGGTACACCGGACATCCTAAAAGCCTGTGTACAGCTAGTGGAGGTGTCACTGACGTCTACCATATAAGATCTATTTAACATCACGACTGTGCCATAGCATGACAGTAGTCACCTGTACAGCTTCCACAGACATTGACACCACATCAGGCCACAGATACTGTACATTTCCCTTGCTGCTGTAGGATATCACCGTTAGCTGTGCACCTCGTGTGTGTGGTACATCAATGTCATGTGGGAAATGGTGAATTGACATGTCCACTATGTGTGGACATGGTTGCCAGGCAACTAAGACCCTGTAGTTGTTGTGCAGGGGTGTCATCTGTAGGTCCTCCACTGACCTGTCACTTGACACAGCATGGTTTGATGTGTATACACCTCAGCATCGTGGGTCACAATCCACAGTTATGTCATGGGTATGCATGCAGTTATGGCTATGCAATGTGTACATATTATGCATTGTACAGCAATATAGATGCCTCATGATGCCATGCATTGGCACAGTGTCTGTACTTCACACTGTATAGCAATGTAGAAGACTCACACTACCCTTCCATGCTCATGCACATTTGCTAAACATGATTCTATCTGTAGGGCATACAGACAACACCGCAATGTGATGCCCATTACAATGCTGTACATGTGTCAGGACACCATTATGTCAGACATGTATGCATGTTAATGCACATGTCATCAGATTACATGTCAAGGTCACATCAGCCATGTGTACTGTTATCCTGTTCTGGTCCACATGGTGTATCACGGGGATGCATGCATACTACCATGATTGTGTGAACTGCATGGCTGCTGATAGGACACCTGCTTGCTGTAGTGTGCACCCCAGGGAGGTATGCTTACTAACACTATTAATGTCTGAGCTGCATGCCCTCTGCCGTATCACAGGCATGCTGCATGCCATCTGTCAAATCACATGCATTGTGTGTGTGTGTGTATGTGTGTGTGTGTGTGTGTGTGTGTGTCTGTCTGTGTGTGTGTGTGTCTGTGTGTGTGTGTGTGTGTGTGTGTGTGTGTGTGTGTGTGTGTGTGTGTGTGTGTGTGTGTGTGTGTCTGTGTGTGTGTGTGTCTGTGTGTCTATTGTAATTTAGAGTATTTCTTTGCATTCACAGGTGATGTAGGTGCGTTACCCTCCTGTGGTCCATCTGATGTTAGTGTCCCCACAGATACTAGCAGTGATGAACATATGCATGAGGTACAGGCAGGGTTGTCAGGGGCTGAATCTGTGCCAATGGTTCCCATCCCAGCTATGTCCCCCTCTTCCCCATACACAGTTCTGCTGCCAACACATACCGCATCACCATTGGCCATAGAGGAAGGACAGTCAGCATCTGTTAGCATGGAACAGGAACGTGTGGTGGCTACAGAAGGTGTGTCTACACACCATGGTGTCAGTGTAATGACTGCAGATTTGCCACACAGGCATGTGGCCGGTGCTGCTCATAGGAGGACCCCTGGCAGACATGCACCTGCAGGACAGAGCACAGCAGCTGGTATCACCTGACGCATGTTCCAGACTGTAATGGCGGCACAGGCACGTGCTGAACGGCAGAACAGAGAAGGGCAGAGGCTGCAGAGGGATGCAATCCATTCCCTAAATGACAACATCCAGGCATTGGCAAATGCTCTACAGCAGATTGCTGATGTTCTGGACAGGTGATTGGGAGACATGGTCGGAATCCTTGACCGTGGCATGGCAATCCGTGAGCGTGAGCTGTCTGTGCTGGAACATCTGGTAGGAGTGAGGCGTAGGCCACGTGGACGTAGGCCAGCTACACCACCTAGTGCAGGTCAACATGAGTGTGCCACCTCACATGCCCGCTCCCATTGTGCTGGTAGCAGTAGCAGTGCAGCTGGTGCTGCGCTGTCCACACCTGGACACAGCAGGCCACGTGGATGTGGCCCTGGATGTTCCCAGCAGGGACACAGTTCCAGTGGACATGTGTCGTCGGACAGTAGCCAAGCTGTACCACTGCCTGGTAGTGCCTGTGCAACCCCTGGCAGGCACAGGTCACGTGGCCGTGGCCAGACACAGTGAGCTGTTCAACCTGGTCTGTACAATCTGGAACTGTCAATAATACCCTGTGTAGGCCTCACAAAAGGCAGAACTGTGTGCACACATACACGCACACAGCAAAGACATCTGTAGGGCACCACAACACCCACAAGCATACAGAACAGGCATGTTCAATCATATCACTGGCCCTTACCCACACACAAGATGTTATCCATTGGTGCAGCCTATACCCCTGGCAAACATTATCACCCTGTGCATATGATGAAGCCTGTGCCACATCCCTGTCATCCACACCATTGATGCAGGGACATGCTCAAATGGTCTGATGCACAGGGTGAACAGAATAGTGAGAAGTGTATATAGCATTAGTTGTGTAAGAATAGTGAGAGAAGTGTATATTACATTAGTTGTGTGTGAATAGTGAGAGACGTGTATATTACATTAGTTGTGTACTGTTGACACGCACCAGACATACCATGTAGTACAGGTTTAGCATGCGTTGTTATATGTTCACAGTATGTGTCTCGGTAACAACAGTAACAGCATGTTGGTAATGATGCCCTGGTTCCCTCCTTATGGTATACTTGCATGTGCCTACAGGTAGCACTGTTTGCAGTCTCTCATGTGTAACTGTGGAGTACTCACAGGCACATATGGCAATATCAGCATGCTATACATAACCTCAGTCTGACTGTTGGAAAGTCTAACATAACACAGATGTCCACACATATACTGATCCAGAAGCATGTGGGCAGTTTAATAGGCTACAGTGGCTAGAGACGTGACATCCATACCAGGTCACATCACAGGTATGTTGACATGGTTCAGGGGTTGTACACAGCGGTCTGGCCAATGATAATGTTAGAGGCCACTTGATAGCATGAGGCCTCACTGTGTAGCAGTAATACCCTGTCACATTACAGGAACATGCTCACACTCACGGGGTCAACAACACTATAACGCACACCCCATAGTGTTGAAGTGAGGACCCTTGCCTATATGGTCAACACCGTCACAGTACTGTGAACCCACACGACGTGACACAGAGAAAGAACATGTACAGGTAGCCAGTGCAGCTGAGACCAATGGCATCAACAGGGCAGTAGACTGCATCACCATGAGGGGTTAGGGATCCTGTGTGTTCTGTATGGTAGCATACTCCCTCACTCCATGCACCAGACAGCCATATATACCTACATACACACACACACACACACTGTGGAGACCACAAATGTCATACACATATGGATAGCTGATGTGTGTGATACACACACCGCACCTGCCTACGTCATGCTTTCCACACTGCAGTATGTACAGATCTCTACAACAGTGTACAGGGGTGTGTATCAATTGGGATGTATTCCCCACCATATGTGGCATATATGGTCATACAAGTGAGAGAAGTGTATATTACATTAGTTGTGTGTGAATAGTGAGAGACGTGTATATTACATTAGTTGTGTACTGTTGACACGCACCAGACATACCATGTAGTACAGGTTTAGCATGCGTTGTTATATGTTCACAGTATGTGTCTCGGTAACAACAGTAACAGCATGTTGGTAATGATGCCCTGGTTCCCTCCTTATGGTATAC
>NC_056728.1:1030521640-1030524360 GCF_019279795.1 Protopterus annectens
TTGCCATTCATCTGCATGGCGTACTAACATCTAACTAAACCTACATTTTGTATGTATATTATCATAGGTTCATAGGTTCATAGGTTTATACTAGGCTATCTGCCCTAAGGCATTTATAAGCCTAGCCCAAATTATTGTGGCTTACGCCACCCCTTATATGAAAAAATACTGTGCCCATTAGTTTGTTGTGCCTCTGTCCAGCAGTGACCCAGAGATGATTCCCGGGGTAAACCTACGATCTCCCATCCACAGGTCTAGATTTCTCTTGAACAGAGTCAGCGAGGTGCTCTGCCTCACATGGACCGGGATTTTATTCCACAGCATAGGGAGTCTCTGAGTGATAAATCTATCCCTCCAGCCGTCCTATTTATATCCGTGCTAAGGTTTAAGTCGCTTGCTCTAGTGGTTTTGGTGGATTTGGATTTTTGAGGTGGAGCATGTCCATTAATTCCGGGTTGGACATGGCCTTGTATGTCAGGCACATGTCACCTCTGAGCAGGCGGTATGCGACTGAATAGAGCTGGAGTTTCTTCAATCTGGCAGCATATGACAGATTTTGGAGTCCCTTTATCCTTTTGGTGAGGAACTTTTGGGGTCTCTCAATTGCTGCAGATGTCGGGTGAGATACATCCCGAATGGGGCATTGTACTCGATCATTGGTCTGATAAGTGAAGAGTACAGGGAACAATGACCTCACTAGATCTGGATGTGAATCCCTTCATGATCAGGTGGGCAATGTAGAAGGTCTTTCTAACCACTTTAGCAATGTGAGTGTCAAAGAAAGGCCACTGTCAACCTGGGTCCCCAGGTCCCTGATAACCTCTTCTGTGCTTAGTGGATTGCCACCTATATGGTAGCTTGGGGTTACCTTGTTTTTCGAAGGGTATGACTATACATTTTTGGCGTTTAACTTCAGGCCATGGCTCTGGCACCAGCTATCTGTTTCCGTGAGTCCCTTCTGAAGGATATCAGTGTCCGATGCACTTTCCACTATGGCCCAGTTTGCAGTCATCTGCAAACTTTGTCATAAAGTCCTCCCATGTTGGCCTGTACTTCCAGTAGATGCCAAACAATAGGTGCAAGGACCGAGCCTGTGGGACACCACTTGTGACCGGCTTGGAGTCTGACACAGCGCCAGCAACTCTAACCCTGTGGGTTCTGTCCTTAAGCCAGTTTGCAACCCATCTTGTGACATATGGGTTTACATTTAAGCTGGTAAGTTTTCTACAATACCGAGTGGGGTATTGTGTCGAAAGCCTTTGCAAGGTCAAGGTAGGCTGTATGGACTGCCTTTCCCTCATCAATGGCCTTGGTGACTATTTGAAGAAGTTGACCAAGTTCAAAAGGCATGATCTTCCCTTGACAAAGCCAAACTGGGTGGTCCAATGTCTGCAAGTCCCTATATCTTTGTTTATGAGCTCCATTATGATCCTCTCCATAGCTTTGCAGACTAGACTTGTTAAACATGGGCGGTAATTACCAGGGTCCGTGGCGCCACCTTTGTGGAGTGGGACCACAGTTGCCGACGCCACTCCTTGGGCACGTATCCTGTGGTAAGGCTGAGATTAAACAGCTGCCTTATGTGGGTTTAATTCCTCATTTAGGCTCGTGTAGCACACAGCCGGGGACACCATCGGTCCCATTGATGCTGTGTTTTTAGCTTTAGAGACAGCTTTCACCTGCGCATTTGAGATGTCCGGGAGGCTACACTTTCGGCTGGGATAGTTATCTCTCCTTTAGGGGGAGAGGTGAAGTTTGCACTGAACCTGTCTGCCAGTATGTTGGCAATGTCTGTGGGTTCAGTGATTTTGTATCATTTTGGACTAATTCTGAGCATATCTGTGAGTTTCCACCCAGGTTCCTAACATAGCTGAAAAAGGCCTTATGATTGTCCTTTGAATCCATGGCAATTTTTCTCTCAAAATTGGCCTTAGTTGATTTTATGAGTGCTCGTATTTTTTTACTAATAATGATCAGGGGTGACTTCCCTTTTATGGATTTTGTTCTATCATGTAATAGCTTTCTCCTCTTATTGTAAAGTTTGTTAATGGCTGGGGTCCACCAGACTGGACGTTTGCCCTTTGTGGAAAGAGTCTTGGTTTTATTTGGGATTGCCTGATCCATGCAGTCCTGGAGGTGTTCATAGAAGGCATTTGTAAGGGCTTCCGCAGCTTGGGTTGTGGTTTCCTCTGACTTATCCATATGTCTTGTGTTGAAGTGCAGCGCATTCTCGTGGTGCTGCACTATGCTTCCACAACAGGGATCGGGGGAGGACAACTACTGGTTCATTGATATCCAATGGACAAAGCCGCCACTGGCCTTGGACTTGGACATTGGCATGCTTCTTCGACTGTATTCATACTGTATTTGCAGCTGTCATTGCTCCGTTTAGCAATGTGCAAAACGTTAGTCACATAACATCCGGGTACATTTCTGCACATAACTCTGCTCTTGCACGGACAGCTTACTGTTTTGTGTATTGCGTAGTTATGTAGGGTTACCACCTGTCCCACTTTGCGAGGGACAGTCCCTCTTTCGGCATTTGTGTCCTGCAAAATATTGTGAGAAAATGGCAAATGTCCTGAGATTTTAGGACAAAAGTATTTTCTATATTGTATGTAATAGTTGCATAAAACAGTTATTCTGTATCTGAAACAACTACATGTTATATGAAACAGAATAAGGAACACAAATGCTACAAGAATAAACTTTTATTCCCC
>NC_056728.1:1030524860-1030549860 GCF_019279795.1 Protopterus annectens
ATCCTTTGATACACTCCTCGGTGTTATAGCACTGCACCGTCAAGTACATCCTTAATCTGGTGGGGCATTTGCAATTCAGTATTACCTGCCTCATTTGCATGGCATTGACTACTAATTCATAGTTACAGCGCCGAACACTGTCGCGGGCCCCTGGCAACCCTTGCACCTTGCTTGTGGTGTGCCATGCCTACCATTGCATATTATGGTGCAATCCTAATTTGTCTTTCATTGCGATTTTCTGCCATTTTTATTTATTTCCTATGTATTCCTGTTTGCACACACATGCCCTGTGGTTGTACTGTGCGTTACTGTGGACATGACATTAAATGTTGTTTTGTAGGTGTTGTGCATCTTTTCTTGTGCCATTGGCTGTGTATTTGTCCATTGACATATGTTAACTTTGTAATACATGCGTGTGGTCCGCTTCCATAACTCCGATGTTCTGTTTGGGAAAATGTAAACCGTGTTTTTTGGTTTACATTTCCATGGGCTTGCGCTACGCCTGCACCACTTCGTGAATTGCTGTATGCCTTCATTAGCATGGTGCGACACTGTGCATGGGGTGATTTGCATACCTATGCCGAGGGCTGCGTAGCTCTGGCGTATGCCGGTAGTGCACGTGGGATTGGTTCGTACCTGAATCGCTCGGCGGACATATTTGGCGTTATGCCACCTACGCTACACCTGCGCCTGGCGCAAGCTTCATGAATCTGGGGGTAGTACTCTTTCTTTTACCTGTGCTATTATGTCTACTAATATTTAATGGCGTGGATTTTATTACATGTGATTTATAGGTGAATATATCTATTAAAATTAATTGTCAATTAACCAAATGGAGGGATGCCTATAGTGTAGTATACTCCTCAAATAACTTTTATCAGATAACAGTGGTGTAGACAGAAAAAACTTTTATGTAAAATTATAAGATTATTTAAAACACTAAGTAGTATTGAGTTACAAATAATGAAGGAACAGTCAGACATTCAGGAAGCCTACAAATGTATGCAAAGTATTTATATAACCAAGACTTTTACATAAATATCCCTAGTACTAAACACCTCCAAGTTTGTTGAAATATACCCGCATTGCTTTTTTAAAAAATGTCACTATGAAACACAATTCTTGTTATAGATACTGTCTATAGTGTATGAAAAAAAAAAATTAGCAGGTCATGATACATTATGTCATGGCTGTTGCAATTATATTACTGAAGGAGATACCAATAACATTCCCTGTTGGTTGAAACTACTGTTTGGCAGTTTATGCACCAGTTGCTGTGTTGCAATGGTAAAATACCAAATGTTAGCAAATCCCTTTAAGTATGCAAAGTGTAGAAATATGCAGTGGCAACTGCCATTGCAAGTGGGGTATAACAGTACAGAAATCTGATGCTGAATGAAGGTATATGCTTTCATGCAAAAACAGATGATTACTTAAGACACAGACATGTACTGAATGCATTCCCATAATGTTAAAAGTATTGTGATTTCAACTAAAAGTATATAGAATGAAAACTAATTACTTACAGCAGCTCCTGTAGCAGCAGTTAAACAACCACTTAATGTGAAGTACTGATAATTGGTTTACTCTTCAGCACTGCAGCATTCTGGGCTACTGCAGTAATTCAGTGACATATTCTGTGCTGACCTTAAACCAGGAAGCCAATAAAACTGTCAGTTGTAGGCAAAGAAAAAAATTGTATTGAACATTCATCCAGCCAAGTATGTTAAGCAAAATACAATACAAAAAAAATTAAGAATAACTAGGAAAATACTGTGCCAAGGATCAAGCCTGAAAGAATGTAAAACTTTCTTTCACTATAGACTTCTTCAGATGAGAACATATACAATATATACAAAATTGCAAATCTGTAAAAAAAAACAGTTTTACGAAATAATTAAAGAATTGTGTAGCCACTTGCTAAACTTAACTGCAGAGACTTTCAACCTCCAACTAATTCTGTCTTGGAAGCAAACACTTTATTTAATCACAAATGTGGAAAAGGCTTTATTCTCAGTAGTCCATGCACCACAGCAATGGGTGTGTGTGTGTCTGTCTGCCTGTCTATATATAGGTCAACATAAATTTGTCTATCATATGTATTATTCTGTGCCTTTAATTAAAATCCAATAAGATACAGAATCACTGTTCTGAAAAGGTGGTGGGAACCTCTGTTGTGTAGAAAGTGTAGTCATAACATTATTCTCCCATTTTTCCTAGCTTACATCTGAAATTTGCTATGGCTGAAGCCAGTATGCTGTCAGAAGTATATGCAAAATATGTGTGGACTTGCATCCCCTTAAACATAGGGATGTAGGTTTCTGTGATCTATAACCTTTGTATTTGTGATCTCGCAGTAGTCTTGTCTCCAGACAACCAGGTCAGGATTTTCTGTGCGAAAATGTGCAGTGGCATCTGACGACATTAAAGCAAGAGAGAGGAAGATGAATAAATAACTGAATGTGTGGTATTTACCTGAATGAGCTTTGGCTCTATGACAGCAAGTCAATGACCACTACCTGTGACCAAAGAACAGATGGGGTGATTCACTTTCATCTACTGACTGCCTCTGTATGTACACACTCATTGCATACACTGAACTGAATATATACACTTCAGACATCTGACTGCAATCATCAAGGCCAGCCTTAGGTGAAATGGGCCCCTACACAAAGGGTTCCATGGGGGCCCCCTATTGCACACTTGTTACCCTACACCCCCACTATACCTCTTCCCTGCTGTCACCCATCCAGATAGATTGTGTCTTCCTTGATTTTTCACACTTTGTCTTAACTATTTATCTTCATCTCATTCTTTTAACACAGCTTAACTGGCCATGACACCAACTGAAATTTGTCTGGAGGAAGTAACTGTATTGTGCTAGTAGTCTGTGGGTGGGCTATGGTTCAAGGTGTTGTAATGTACATTTTACAGCATCCTAGAACCTTTTTTTGATACCACTTTTTATTCTAATGATAGCCTGAACAAAAAATAATGAGTAAGTAAGCAAAGAAATTCACTCACATTTTTTTTCCAAAAAAAATAAGTTGTATCTAAAATTTAATGTTCAAAAGTCACAAAATAGTAGTTCTGCAATAAACTTCCTGTAAGGATATATAAATATGATCTAAGAATAGTGTAATTTTTATCCGTCTCAAAAATAGTTGTTTTCTCTATACTTGTTTGGTGCTAGTTTGGGATGAAAGTCAAAGCACAACTGGCAAAAGACGTATCATACAGGTGAGGGTCTGGCAGGTCAAAAAAAGGGTCTATATTAAATCAGCAAACACTTAAAAAAGTGAACTCTGATTTATCGACCATCTTTAAGCGAAAGCTGAAAATCCTGAACACTTGGAACAGCGATTTTTTTCCTAGGGAAAAACATCAGGGGGTGTGGGGGGGGGTGAGGCCCCATGCTTTATTTACTGTTTTGAAGGGGGTTATATTGTTTTTTTTTTTTTTTGTGGAACAGCGATTTTTTGCTGTTCCGAGTGTTCGGGATTTTAAGCTTTCACTTAAAGAGGGTTAATAAATCAGCGTTCATTTTTTTGTGGGTTCGGTGATTTAACATAGACCCAAAAAAAAAGCACATGGGTAAAACCCACTCAGAGACTTGGAATACTTGGAGATTCTACAGAAAATGTATCACAGCCAAAACATTCAAACAGACAATCATGCATGCATGTTAAATGGCAATACTACGTGATGCAATCCTTTGCCAATGATAACTGCTATCACACATCCTGCCCAGATCATCACAGGCAACCACTTATTGGTTACAATGGTGATTTTTGGCTGTGATGGAACATGAAAAAAAATTATGGGCAACTTGCTACTTTTGGATTAACACATACACAGTTAATTTCTTCACAGGCAGTCCACATACTCATCAGTTATAGACACTTTATTGACTGCATACCTTAGACATCTGACTGTGTTAAAAACAGACCCAGTAAAATATTCCATCTAGCTTAACACAAATACAGTCTTTACAGATGGAAAATAATGACTGTTTAACTTGAGTAAATGACAAAGTCGATCACTTTTATAAACAGACAACCTCTGTATCCAGCAATTAAAGCCACTCTTATTGACAATATACATCTCAGATACCAGAATGTAATAAAATAAAATACTTGGGTTACTGTAATTTTAACCTCCCTCCATAGCTCCACACAAAAGCACAGAAGCAGACACACTCACACACACATGCACGCAGACACACACACATACACACACACACACACACACACACACACACACACACACACGATACCGAAGAATTCTAGACAAATAATGAAGGGACAAAAAGTCAAAAATCATGGACATTTTTTAACCGTAATTCACCTAAACAGTTGCTATAGCAATAGGTTTTCATGACATGTGTTTTCTGAACATTATGAAGTATGAAACTATAAAGTCTGTCTTAAATGAACGTAGTCTCAGAAAAGGATCAGACATTTTTCAAGGACCAGAGCAAAAAAAAAACCTGGAAAAATCAGTATTGTTCTTCAAAATAAGGGACAGTTGAGAGTACCTCTTGCTACATTAACAGGCTTTACATCAACATGAATTTTTTCTGAAGGCTATTAATTCTCAAACTCAAATATTCATCATTATTTAGTACTTGAATCTTCACTAATTTGCCAGAAAACCAGAGCTTGTACAAGAAACATAATGAAAAATCAGGGACAGTTGTCACAACAGAAGGATTAAAAATGCATCTCAAGGATCTATAAGCAATGATGGTGTAACTTTTTTGAAATAAGGAAGGGAGCTGCTCAATGGTGACATATACACATCAGACTGATTAAAGAGTAGATTTTTTGTAACATTTGTAATTAGTATTTTACAGACTGAGAACCGGATTAGTGATATCTAGACCAATCAACTTCTGATATTTAGTGTGGTTAGTGTAAACTGAGATGCATATGCTGTATAGATGGAATGTTTTCTTGTTTCTGTACTCCCTCAGTGCTCCATGCTCTGTGTGCCTGCTATGACTATCCATAGGTCATATAATCTAGCAATATGCTTTCTATTTAATTTGCTAATTCGAGTGGTACCCCTCACTGGTTAAAGGAAGTTTCCATGCTGCACACTCTATACTGTTGCAATGTGCCCTAGCCTGGAAAGCTTCAAGAACCAAATGTATGCTACTCATCCCATTGTACTGCAATCATTAACAGTTAATCTGATTTTGAAGTTAATACTAAAGTGGTGTGCACACAAGTTGGTCGCCAACGATAGAGTCCCCCATCCACTCCGTTTTTAGTACACTTCTCCTTCTCATGCTTGTTCATAGTCTTTCATTTTGTTAGAAGAAATAGCTATCAGAAATAGTCATTAGACAGAGTTATCAGAAGACAAACGTTATTAAAAGAAATAGAATGTCGCCTCTGTATATTAGTGCACTTCCACTAGCTCATACTTTTCCATAGACTTCTTTAATTGTATTTGAGAAAATAGGTTGCTGACACTACTTGTAACATCACTACTTTCCTTTGTAACACACCTAGGTTTTCTCACATTCTAGACTTGTTAATATAAACACCTATTCGGCCAGTGCAGCCTACACTGTACAAATAATGTTACCTATTGTACTGACTTGCTGTAGTCCATGATTACAGATTATTTTTCATTACTCTTGCTGTTTCATTGGCTACAGTCTGCCTACTCCATTCACTCTCACTGCACTTGGGCTCACTCTGCTCCCCTACATTACCCCCAATTCTCACCCACCCCCACTTCATCTATATTTATTTTAATCCAAGCAGCACCCATCAGTCACACTCAACCAATCAAGCTCACCCTTTCTAACAGCCCTGATACAATATACTGCCCAAACCCATATGTCTAGTAATTTCTCCACCACACCTAGATACACACCAATTTACAACTCTCTAAAAGTTTTTTCTTGTTTTACTTGCTAGTATCTCCAATTCTAAACTATAGTAAAAGACTCAAATAAATTAACAGCATACCCTTGTGTTCTCACAGTTTGTTCCACCAAAATATATTCACTGAATTTAACTCTTAACACCTATTTCCAATTCAGCTCACTACAAAAAACTTCAGGAATACCTATCAGCTATACTTGATAACTTTAATCACACCAAAGAAAAAAAAATAACAAATAAAAATGATATCTCTATATATTTCAACACTCATAACTCTCCCACTACCTGCTCATTTAACTTCCTATCACACCCAACTAAATATTCAGCTATCTCACGACAGAATTCTATCCCCATGCCCACATCAAAGAAATGACACACACTTCATGATATCAGCAGCTATCTACAGGCCCAAACTTTTTGATCATTTCTCCTATACCATAAACCCCTTCTAATCTCATTGTGCATCTTCCTCAGGTATGACAAATACATAACCAAATGCATTAACACTCTCATAAACATAGCATCCCATCTTGTGATTAGCGATGATGTCCATCCAAACCTTGGGCCTACATCCTCCACATCTCTAATAAATACATCCTCACCCCCACCTCAAAATACACTAACCTTACCTAGAAAGGGATCTGATCTCTTATTATTAAATATAAGTATCAGAAGCGTCCTTACCAAAATTCAGCAGATATAGTATTACTAACTGAAACCTGGTTGAAGCCAAATATTGATGACAATAAAATTATTCTTCCAGGTTACAATATTATTAGGGTAAACAGAAAGGCTAAAAGAGGTGGAGGAATAGCAATATTATTTAAAAATAACCTCATATTATGAACATTAAATCAAACTACCACAGATTTCAATAATGCCAAAATGCTCTACACTAAACTAGAAATTAATTCTAAAAAATACTTAGTCATAGTAGGAACATGTATTCTACCTGGCAGTAACCTGACCACAATAGAGCATATAATGAACTGGACATCAGAAACATTCTTCCAAGAAACACTCATCATGGGTGATATTAACACCAATTGGCTCACTTGTAATTCAAAGAACTCCACTAACCATATGAGCCTACATGCTTTTACCCAAATCATTCAAACTCCCACTAGAATAGACAAAACCACAAACAAGTAGTCCATCCTAGACTGGACAATAACTAATAGACCATTCCATTCACAATATTCTAGTTGTCTCCCCGACAGTCTTAGTGACCACATGCCAACCTACTTCCTTATGCAACATATGAATCCTCTTAAACACACCATTTATTGGCATCTCTGAAACAAGAAGAAGTTCAACTCTCAGTCCTGTATGTCTATACTCAGTCACTGGAGCTGGGCTCCTCTAAAGGTCATACCCATAGACGAGGACATGGAATCTTTCAATTCTACCTTCCTCAGTATACTTGACAAATTTGCTCCACTCAGGACAGTCCAGCCAAAATCAGATTCTGCCCCTTGGTTAACTAAGGAAACCAGAGCTCAAGATGGTATAGAGATAAATCTTAAGTTAATTGTCTATCATACCAGGAGGTTAGAAATAAAGTCAAAAAGCAAATTAAACAGGATAAAAGATACTACACCAATATCCAAATGAAACATAAAAACAACCCTCAAAAATTCTGGTCAGCGATAAAAATAATCGTACTCCCCAGCCAAGCATCAATCCCACACCCCTCTTCCTCAAACAACCTCAGTACTATTGCAGAGCAGTTTAATACGTATTTCACTGAAAGCATACTCTCACTCTCCAAAAACAACTCCCCCTTCATTTACAGCCTAATGACTTTTCCTTGCAGCCTGTTTCAACAAGCAACATAAAAAAAAACTTTGCAGAAAACTTAAAACTGGCAACAATGGCAGCTGACAACTTACCAGCTGAATATCTAAAGTTAAAATGATGCTATTTCTTCCCCTGTATCAGTACTTATCAATCATACTATCACTGAACAGTAAATGTCATCTCTCTGGAAAATCTTATACATAATCCCACTCCATAAAGGTGGCAACTCTACAGAGCTCTCTAATTATAGGCTTATTGGCATTCTGCCCCCACTATCCAAAATTCTGGAAAAGTGTATACATTCACAACTTCTGAACTACCTCTCAACAAATAGCATATTAGCTCCAATACAGCATGGATTTTAGGCCTACGCAGAGTACAACAACTGCACTCCTTAGTTTCATTAACACTGTAAATCAATATAGGAATGAAGACAAAATAGTTACAACCATCTTCCTTGATCTGTCAAAGGTTTTTGACACCGTCTCCCATGACAAACTACTAACAGTACTCTCTAACCTTAATCTCAAGCTCTCTGCATTTACATGGTTGAGTGACAATCTAACAGGTTGCAAACAAGCAGTAAAATCACAAAAAAACAGCTCTCCTCACTACTTCCGGTCACACTGGGGATCCACCAGGATTGTATTCATGGTCCCCTTCTCTTTATTCTCTTCACTAGTAAAGTGAACACAGTACTTCCCTTGCCTTCTTACCCCAATATGCTGATGCTTCTACACTTATATGTGCTGCCCCACCTTTGCAGCAACATATCACCCAAAAGTCTTTCTCTGCCATTGAATCCTGGCTTACTGACTCAGCTCATACTTAGCCTTAGTAAAACTACACTTATGATCTTCCATCCCACTAGATCCAGTGACCACCCTCCCTCTTTCTTCATCAAAGCAATTGACAATACAGTTATTACACCAGTATCCTCTACTAAACTCTTAGGCATTATAATAGACAACATGAGATTTGACATACATATCTCCCAAACTATAAAGAAAGTTTATAAAAAAACTGAGCACACTTTAGAGAAGTAAAACATTTCTAACCAACAAAACCAGGACAGCCGTCTCAAGAACATATCTTCTCTCAACCCTACTCAATGCTTCTCCCATAATTGCAGACATGAAGATTTCAGACCTGGGTAAGCTCAAAGCTTGTTACAATTAAAATAAAAATTTGCAACAGATTCTATCATACACACCACTGTCTACCCCTTAAGCAACTCTCCTGTCTAGAACTACCTCACTTACCAGACTATAATCAAGCAATAACTGCCCATAAACTACTTATCAACCAGAAAAAAAAACAGTTCTCCAAAACATAATTGACTCCTACTCCAATAATCAAGTTCTACGCTCCACTAACAAGACATTATTAAAAGGAAATAAAGCTAAGAGCACTCTCTTTTCTCAAATCACATTGCCAAGCTCTGAAATTACTCAAAACCCACCTCCCTAGTACATGGCTCTGCTCACGCAACATTCCTGGTTAGCTTAGCCCTTCTACAATATGCATCACACCTCCTTCAAATTAATTATCTGCAAAAGACAGCCTCTCTATCTTACTAATTTACCTTCATGTCTCTCTCATCTACTGTCCTATACCATTACATCTATAACTACAACTTGCATCCATCTCACTGTCCCTTACTCTCATTTTTAATTTCAAAATGTGTCTGTCATTTTTGCAGAATTCACAAAATGTATAGCAGAAAAGCACTTAACCGAGGATCTATATAAGAATGAATATTGCTTTGCCTTGTCAAACTATACATGTCTTTGTAATAAGTAAGAGTGATTAACAGTATGTATAATAGATATCTAATTGTATGAATTTTATGTCATCCAACGATACACATTGTAATGTTTTATCAAGATATTTTCCCATATATCCCCTTTACAAATGATCCTGTAACAATGATATGTGCTACTTACATTGGCTGTTTGTTGGTTTCTATGTGGAGCTTTTCTTCCTGGGCCTCTGCTGAAAATGTTTTTTTCACCCAGTCAGACTCTCCTGGTAAAGAAATGTAAAACAAATAAATAACTAAATATTAGTGTAGTTGCAAAGAAAACAATTGAGATTGCAAGTAGATGGATATGGCTATAGGCTGAAAAAAAGAGATTGCAGAAAGAAAACATAGGCAATGTTAGCTACATTGAAGTTGAAGGATGTAAAAAGGGAAAATTAAAGGCCTATTCCTTCTCTACAGGATGGCATCAGAATTGCAAAAGTTCTGCAATTTCCAGTCAGCATCCAGTTATTTAAGTCTGGATATAAAATCTGAGGACAAGTATTATAAGCTGACACCCAATTCTCTATGTTTAGTAATTAGAAATGTGGAATATTGTACAAGCTGCATCTTGTGAATATTTGTGTGTGTGTGTGTGTGTGTGTGTGTGTGTGTGTGTGTGTGTGTGTGTGTGTGTGTGTGTGTGTGTGTGTGTGTGTGTGTGTGTGTGTGTGTGTGTGTGTGTGTGTGTGTGAGTATGTGTACATGCAAGTGAGCACACTCACACACACTTCAAAATGTGAAAAACAAAGCCATCTTATCATATCTGTAGCACTCAGCCATGACCATTCAGTTAGTGATAAAGAAAAAAGTTCAGGATCAGTGTGAATTAGACTGAAACTTGTTTACATATGCAGAATGAATCTTGGCTTGAAATTCTATACCTTCAATTTCTCAAGAATGCAGGAGAAGTAAAAAACGAGGTTGTGCAGGGAAATGTAATAGTGAGATTTGTGTGTTTCTATAGAGCGGTTTGATTAAGAAAGCTGCTAGGATATAATTAAAAATGAATTGTTGTGAAATAAAAGATAGCTAGAAAGAATATATATATTTTTCACAGTGAAAGCTCTTCTTCCCCCAGATTTAACACAGGGCCTAAATTTCCTGGATATTGTATATGCATCATAAACAGGACACCCTGAGACTAAAAACAGGTTATTGACAGGGTTAGAATGGTTCAAGCTGGGCAAGGTCAGGTGACTTGACAGTTTATGTAAGGACAACCTAGGAGAGAGGTATAGAAAGTGAACGCCTTAGAAGTCATATATTGTAGAGTTTGAAGTTACAAGTAGAAAGTGAAGGATAAGGCCAACAAAATGAGGTGGAGAAGATGGATAGACATTTTTTTTTTTTTTTTTGGCAAGGTACTGCATAGAACTTCAAAATAAAAGTGTAATTATAGGACGTTACATATGTTGCTTTAGCCTGGAGAATTTCTTCCTTTCAAGATAAACCAATGTCAGAGTTAGGAAATACGTATACATATACATTTACATATCTCTCTATATATGGATCCCTATCACTTCCCTGAAGTTTCAAAACTCTGAAGACCATATGGCCGAGACCATATCTTTGAAATTTTGAAACTCTGAACACTTTGTATTGGGATCAGCGTATAGCCCGAAACTCGGGAGTTCACATTTTCCTCACTGTAGTGCGATCTTGGAGTTGGCATATTTAAGTAGCAGGGGGTGTGGGAGGTGCAGGGAGGCTTGCTCCCATGCAAAGACATACAGGTAAGTTATTTTGTTTTATGTTATTGTTTTTTTATTTTTGTTTTGGAGTTTCAAAACTTCAGAGAAATGGTCTCGGCCATATGATCTTCACAGTTTTGAAACTTTGAGGAAGTGATAAGGATCCCTATATATATATGTATATATATATATATATATATATATATATATATATATATATATATATATATATATCCCTATATATATGGGATCTCTCCTGTGTCTCTGCTAGACAGAGGCACAGTAAACTAATCTTAAAAGGGTACCTTCTGTGACCTACTTTACAGAGGCACAGTAGGCTAATCTAATAGGGAGGCAGAAGCCAAATACACTCCGATTAGGCTTATAAATGCCCTAGGGCAGATAGCCTAGTATCTACCTATGAACCTATGAACATATATATATATATATATATATATATATATATATATATATATATATATATATATATACACAAACACACACACATAGATGAGCATACTTCTAACATCAGTCCCAAAGGATCAGACTCAAAATGTCTTAAAAAAATGCTAATTATATATACCAACTCCAAGATTACACAACAGTGGGAAAAGGGCAAATTTCCACTCCATGCTCTACCATGACCTCTCATGAATGAAGTAATGCCGGAATTCTGGGACCATATGATTATTTGATTACTTCTGGTGGCATTATAGACATTCAGTATTATAAACATTTGGCTACATGCAGTGTTTCCATATCTATCTATCTATCTATCTATCTATCTATCTATCTATCTATCTATCTATCTATCTGTCTCTATCTATCTTCTTCTCTCTCCCTCTCTCTCGCTCTCTCTCTCTATATATATATATATATATATATATATATATATATATATATATATATCAGGACTACAATGGTGGCTGTTACCCATGCAAAAACATTTTTGTGGTGTTTCATACTTCACTGTTATTTCACATATATCATGTTTTTTTCCTAATCTGATGACTCTGAGTTTCAAACTTCTAGTTGGATAGTGAGAGATGGTGGTCGGTTGGGTTAGGTAACAAATGTGCCAGAATCATTTGTTAAGAAGAATATTGCATATAAAGTTTGGCATAAAGATTCAAAACATTAGAATGAAGATTTGTTACAAGTGAACGTTGGGCTTATTTGGTGCCATTTGGGTTTTGGATAAATAAAATTCAACTGAGCTTTGGGAAAGGGTCAAGAGTAGTACGATATCTAACATGTAGGTGAACTGAAAGTCAAATGGAATATGGACATGGTAACAGTGATGGCTGAAAAGAGTACGAAAGGTTATCAATGATAAGGCAACATCAATGACATAACAGCGAAATTTGGAAGTACACTCCATGAATGGGATGCATGGAGGCATGAGATATGACTTTTTAAACTCACTGCAGTGGGGTCTAAAGGATGCAAACAGGAATACACCTTAGCTATTTAACATCTTAATAGAGTTCTATGATAAGTAAATAGCTCGGCTAAAACATGAAATGAGAAGAGAAGAGAGTGGCAGTGAATTTTGTTGGACACTATTTTGATGAAAAGTATAAGTTAATATGTTAGGTCATTAACTTGCTATCCATATTCTCTCTCTCCCTTTTCCAGTGCTAAAGCTTTCTTTGTTTCATGTCCAGACCAAAGAGATCAAAGGCCTCCTTTAGAATCTTTAAAATTTTGGATTTTCATGAAAATATTTATACTGCCCTCCCACTGTTTATCTAGGTTAGAAAGGGTCTAGCTCAAGAAATAAGGCATTCATTGAATTCTCTGGGAACCCTAAGTGACCTATGAATGTTGCAGTTGAAATGATAATTAACTACTTTATTCAAAATTCTCCAGCAAACTATGCCAAATATAGAAATCTGAAACACAGCACTGAAGTCAGTATCAGCATGCTAGTTAAACATAAAACCAGGCCCTTTTTCTACTTTACTGTTCAGAAATGTATATTGTTGAGAATGTCTTCACCTATAAAGTGCACTGCATGAGGTGAGAAACACAAAACTAGGAATGATAAACTCCAAATATAATTTGAAAATCTGAATTTTTCTTGATATACACAAAGAAAATACAGGCATTTCATGCACACAAAATATTCTGACCTCTTTTTGAAGTATGTACAAATGAACCGGAATGATGCTACACAATTAATCAATTCATGTATGCAGGAACTACTGGTGCCCTTATGAATATGTAATTACCTAACTGATATCTATAATAAAACTACTCATTAATGTATTTCGTGCAACATGATGATGATCAATTTATATGATTTACATCGACCTGTCCTTAAAGCCACATTATCTCCATATTTGGAATATTATATTGTTACACTCTAGAGAAGAAGAAGAAGCTTGAGAAAGCAGATTGATTTATTGAGGGGGGAATGTAGTGAATTGTGAAGGTTTTCAAAATTCAAAGAAATGTTGTTTCTTCTCAAAAAAAAAAAAAAAAAAAAAAAACATAATGTTATTAGAAATGTTGATATAAGTGTTTCACTTTGAGATGGAGACCTAATTATTATAAAATAACTGGTAGTAAAAATGAAATTCTAAACAGAATTGTCTTTTTAATGATTGACAAGCATTTAATTCAAAATGACAGTAATGAATATGTATCTTTTGAGCAGACCTCCCTTCAAAGTATAATTGCATTCTTTAGCTGATTTTCCATGAAAAGTTTTCCAGTTCTTAGGGATAGAAGGAGTGGAGCTTCTATGGGTGGGAAAGGATAAGTGTGATAGATGGAACAAACATACAAAATCATAAAGAGGTGAAAACATTTTTTTTTTTCAATTTCAAGTCATACTATGATAACTTGTAAACATATAATGATTTGGAATGTACTTGACCAAGTCTGTAGAACACAGTATTATGCACAATTGTTAGCTTAATAAACAATGAACTGACTACATCATGTATGAATTATTTAGGGGCTATTAATGGAAAGGAAAGGTTGCTGTGTTTATTTCTTCATGTTTTACCTTATGAATAAATTGCTTTATACCAATACGATGATGTTTTCTAACTGTGATAAATTTTCTTTTGCTGATGTGCTAGGTAAATGGCATTAAATAGGTAGACATCACTCGATACATTGAAGGGAAATATTAAAATAACATGTCCATGACATGTTTTCTGTCTACTTACATAGTGTAGGTATATGACAAATTCTTTGCTTTTCATGTTTATTTTTCTGTTTCTACTCCCTTACTGCCTTCCCATTGCCTTTTTTCTTTTTATCTTTCTCTCTTTCCTTTCTCTGTCCTCCCTGCTTTTCAACTTTATCATTTTACTTGGTCAATGCATGATTTATGTATATAAACACTAAATAAATATAGATTTCTTGCTATAAGATATTGGCTAATGCAATACTTTGTTGAAATTTACATAACCGTAAATATACTATTAGATATTTAATCATATATAATGACATAGATATTACCACAATTTCACAGATTCATAGATTAGTTCTAGCCTTTCTACCCATGTGGGCCATTTTTAGCCTAGCCAAGTATCCCACGTGAGAATCAAACCCTGCACCTTCTATCTGTAAGGCAAACACCTTAACCATTAGGCCACCCTCCAATACAAATGAAGTAATCCAACCAAGAATACAGCAGAAGTGAAACCTATATTATTTTAATCCACTTGCAAATTACATGGACTTAGGTTCATAGATTAGTGCTAGGCTAACTGCCCTTGCGAGCCATTTAAGCCTAACCAATTATCCCTTGTGAGACTCAAACACTGCACCTTGTGTCTGTAAGGCAAACACCTTAACCATTAAGCCACCCTCCCAACCCTTATATCAGTATTAAGAAATTCAATAGTTTTGTAATTAAATGTTTTCTGAGATCTTAGATTTCCTGTAATAGCTTTATAAAGACTGACCCCCGGATTTACAAAAGCCTGCACAGAGTGCAAGAAGAGTGTAGGAGCTCACGCAGGCAATATGTCTGCCGTGCGATCCAGGAACAGCCGGCAGGGGCGTGCACGAGAGCTGCTAAAGCTACTCTTGCACGGACAGCGTCATGATATACAAATTACCTCATTTGCTGGTGAAAGCCATGCAAATGAGGTAAATTTGCAATCTACGAAACACTAACCTGTCCTTGGAAGATTAGTGTTAGCTGCAGAAATGTACTCCGTTGGTAATGGAGTACATTTCTGCAAATAGCTAAATGGAGCTATGACAGCTCCAAATAAAGGATGCATACAGTTGAGGAAGTATGCCAATGGCCAAATATAAGGCCATTGGCATTTTAAAATGTTTAAAAATATAATAATTTAACTTTTTTTTTCCCCAATCTCTGATGTTTAAGCATAGCGCAGCACTGTGCAAATGTGCGGTGCTTAGAAAAACAAGAAAATAATTAAAAACAAGCCAAAAATAGGCATTTTCACTAAAATGCTTATTCTGCCATGCAGGTGAATGGCAGGCTGAAGACAACATGGCCACTGACTAGTGGTTGCTAAGGGGGGAAGCTCAGTGTGAGAGATGTAACCATGCATTACTAGGCAATCCTATGCAAATGGGGGTAAGGATAGTGAATCCCAATTTTCCCCAGCATGTGAGGCATGTCCCAAGAGTGTAAGAGTAGGAGTAGGTGAGTAGAAGAGTAGAATATAGGTGCCATCATGAGGGGGTGTGTCAGAAAGGCTGTAAGCTAATTGGAGCACAGTGGCCTGTGTTTGCTCTGAGTTGCTCAGGATTGCAAAAAGGCGTGGAGGTGCACACTGTTAAAAGATAGGAAACTCCTTGCAAACATGCCAAGGATTTCAACACCATCCCCCACTCTGGAATTATAGATAAACTCATTAAACTAGGTATAAATCCCTATGTCACAAGATGGGTTGCCAACTGGCTCACTGACAGAACCTACACTGTGAAAGTAGCAGGCTCCAAATCCAACTTCAAACCAGTGACAAGTGGAGTACCACAGGGTTCAGTCCTGGGTCCTCTCCTGTTTGGTATCTACTTCTCTGAAGTACAGGCTAACACAGAAGGTCTTTGGCTAATGAAGTTCGCATATGACTGCAAATTAGGAGCCATAATCGAAACTCCTAACGATGTGGACATTATACAAAAAGGCCTCACTGAGACAGATGCCTGATGTCAAAGCCATGGCCTCAAGCTCAATGCCAAAAAGTGCATTGTAATCCCCTTTGGTAAAAACTCTGTACCCATGAACTACCACATAGGCAGCAATCTACTTAACACCAAATGTGTGATAAGAGACCTTGGGACCCAGGTGGACAGTAGTCTCTCCTTTGATAATCACATCGCCACTGTAGTCAAAAAATCCTTCTACGTGGCAGACCTCATCACAAAAGGTTTCTCATCCAGAAAAAGAGAGGTTATTGTTCCCCTCTACTCATCACTCATTAGACCCATTATAGAGTACAACGCCCCTTTTGGTATGTACCTCACAAGACATCTACAACAACTGGAAAGGCCACAGAAATACCTCACAAAGAGGATTACCGGCATCAAACAGATGACCTACACAGACCATCTCAGAAAAATCCAGCTTTACTCCGTCGCATATCGCCTACTCAGAGGTGATCTCTGCCTAACATACAAAGCTATATCAAACCCAGAGCTGTTGGACATGCTCCACTTAAAGAAATCCCAATCCCTCCGAGCTACACGCTCTAGGGTCCTAAACCTTGTCACCACAATAAACAGAACATGTCGGAGGGATAGATTCCTGTCCCAGAGACCCTAGAGACTTCCCATACTCTGCATTAAACTACCTATATATATATATATATATATATATATATATATATATATATATATATATATATATATATATCAAACAAAGCTCCTCATTAGCACTCTTCAAGAAAACTCTTGATGATTGCATGGGAAATAGGAAATTCACCCCGGGGATCACCTCTGCGGCTCTGCTCGACAGTGGCACAGGAAAATAATTTTCTTGGGTGGTAAAAGCCAGGGTACCTTTTTAGGCTGGGCTTGTATAGTTCCCAGGGCCGACAACATAGCACCTACCTATAAACCTATGAACCTATGAACCTTTGAGCCTTGCCTAAAAAAGGTGATATGGGGACAGCAAGAGCCTTGGCCAGTATTCAGAAGCATAGGGGTGACAGGTGCAAACCATATCTAGCGAAGCAACGAGGCATGTCTATCATGTCATCCCAGGCAGACAGAGACTAGATACCCTTTGAATGACACCAGAAGCTCAGCCAATTGTTGACGTTTATCATATTTCTGTTATATTGCAGTATTATGTAGGTGAAGGTAAGATGCTACTCAATGTCAGGGTCATACCAGCCTGGGCTACATGATCATACAGCTACTATATATCTCTTGTCATGTTGTCCTGGGAGGTATGTCTCAGATCATTCACACTGACATGTACAAAGAACACATCATACAGGTACCTGTTCTGGAGTGATGTAAGTGCTTGTGTTATGTGGCAGATCATAGCACCTGACAGACAATTGACAGTTACCTTCCTCTTGTCCAGTCGAGTGAGTGGAACATCTGTGTGCCTGACTGTAGAGTCACCTATTACTAGTGTGTTGGGTATGTTGTTTTGCCTTAGGGCCTGTTGTGAGGCACACTGCTTTGGTGTATTATGTGTTTTCTGGCGTGTGCTTGGAGGTGCATGTTGCTTCATTGTCTGCTTAGAAGGACACTCTCTCTTTTTCAGTTTAATATTTTATTCTCCGAGTATTGTAATGTGTATTTATGTGTGTGTTTTGCTGGTGCTTATATTGTAGGTCTATGTGAGACTGTTGGTGTTGTGCTTGTATGACCTTACTCCTCTTGACTGTATTGTCCACTATTGGGTTGACAGAGCTTAGCCACCGGTTTGACCCTGTGTGTGCCAGCATGTGGTGCATGAACCCATATATGATATGGTCATGGCCTATGCATACAATACACTCACAATACACCTAGTATGATAAGCCTGCTGAGGTTAGCAAATATGAAAAAAAGTTTGGGCAAACTATTAGCAAGTAATGTCTGTATTGCACCCTGTGACTCCATACTGCTTGCTGAAGTGTAAAGAAGTACTTAGTTTGGATTAAGAACCCCGCACTTGCCAACTGGGTATGCATGTGTCTGTCTCTCCCTGGGGAGAGAGCAACCTTTTTGGAGACTACTCACACCCCTTAAAAGTGATATACTCATCTTTATCAAGTCTGATGATGTCATCATCCTACAAATACACCTGTGGGAAAATGAAATTCCAGTAATGTGTATAGCGCGTTGTGTAAATGCATACTGCTGTAGTATCATAATGTAGTTAGGTAGGGATTTGAATCCGACACTTGCCAACTGTGTGTGTGTCTTCCTGAGGAGGGAACAACCGTTTTGGATTCTACTCACACCCCTTAAAAGTGATATACTCATCTTTGTTAAGTCTGATGATGTCACCATCCTACAAATACACCTGTGGGAAAGTGAAATCCTACTAATGTGTATAGCGAGTCGTGTAAATATGTACTGCTGTAGTCTTATAATGTAGTTAGGTAGGGGTTTGAGTCCTGCACTTATCAACTGTGTGAATGTGTGTCCCTCCCTGGGGAGAGAACAACCTTTTTGGAGACTACTCACACCCCTTAAAAGTGATATACTCATCTTTGTAAAGTCTGATGATGTCACTATCCTACAAATATACCTGTGGGAAAATGCAATCCCAGCAGTGTGTATAGCATGTCGTGTAAATGCATACTGCTGTAGTATCATACTGTTGTTAGGTAAGAGCTTGAATCCCACACTTGCTACTGTGGTGTGTATGTCAATGTGGCGTGGGTTTTGATTTTTCTAGTTATGACATATCACAACGACAACTGTATGTGCATAACACAATTAACGCAGCTGTGGGGCAAAGCCGTATACTTACATGTGACCTCAATTATTTCATAGGTGGATACTCTGCTTTCTCCATGAAAGCATCTGTTATCTTTGCCAGAGCATGCTGGCACTTTCCAGACCTTAGGTCACTTCTGTATGCTTGTGACAAGCTTAGCCACTGCAATGATCCCTGGGCTATGTCTTCTGTTTCACATCCACTCATCGTGGTTTCTATTGAAGAGTGTGAGTGAGAGTTTATGCTTAAGGTATATTTGAATCCTGTTTCAAAACAAGCAAAGTCTGGCAAAGATGACTAATCATTATAGGTGTGCAACAACCTCTGTGGATCTGCATGCAAACCCTTTATTGCTTATGTGCTCCACATAAGGATTTCCAAAACCCTTTGGTAATGTAATTATCAAAGGAGAGATGACTTAACACATGGCTCTATGTATACATTAGTACCTGTTCCACATTTTGGGGGCTACTACCTATGTAGTACTCTGGGGATACTATGTTTTCTAAAAGTGGATAACTATGCTTTCTTTGGCTTATAGCTTTACAGCATGATTTTGGCATCAGGTATCTGTCTCTATGATACCCTTTTGGAGGATGTGTGTGTCATCTGGAGAATAAAGTATAGCCCACAGTATGCATTTTCATCAGACATGGGCAGACATATCCCTACTGTGGTTGCTTGTACCGAAGAAAGCTATATGCCAAACAGGAGTGGTCCCAGGACTGAGTGCAGGTGAATACCACTTGTTACTGGCATAGAATTGCACATGGAGGCTGCAGATGTTACTGTGTGTTCTACATCTGTGTGTCAGTTGTCAATCCATCATCTAACAATCGTTTATGGTCAGTCTGTTGAGGTTATGTATAATACCAGAATGTGGGATGGGTATGAATTGCTGGTGAGCTATAGATTGGCTGTGTGGACCTCCCCTCCCTCACCTATATCCTTGTTAACTGGCTTGAAGTCTACTAGGTGTAGGAGCCATGATCTGACCTTTAGAGAACCTGAGTGGGTATGGTGCAGTGTTTGCAGGTTCATAATGTCTCTGTTAATGAGTTCCATAATGCTGTGCTCTATAGCCTTCCAGATAACATTTGTCTGGCTTATAGGGTGAGAGTTTCCAGGATCTGTTGTAGCTCTACCCTTAATCAATTTATGTTAACATTTGCACTGGGTGTGACAAGGGTGGACAGGATTAGGAATAAGTATATTGGAGGGGCAGCCCAGGTTTGAAGGTTAGTAGACCAAGCCAGATAGGCAGGATTATGTTGGTTTGTACATGTGCTGAGGAAGGATGCAGAATATATTGTGATATAGATGCTAAGGATAAAGCCACCAGGTAACAGGAAAAGAGGAATGCCTAAGATGAGGTTTATGGCTGTGGTGAGAGAGGAAATGCAGGTGGATGGTGTGACAGTGCAAGATGCAGAGGGCAGGAAGAAATGGAAACAGATGATCTACTGTGGCGACCCCTAATTGAGAACATCTGAAAGGAGAAGAAGAAGAAGAAGTTGTAGCTCAGCCCTTGTGGACTGTAAACACCATTACTGTGGTCATTCCACAAGTATGTAACCTGTATAGAGGCTGCATCTGAACAGAGTGTTTAGGTGAGTGGTGACTTCATATGTCAGCTTGTATATGACACAGCCAGGGACACTGTCCAGTACCATTGCCACTGTGCTTTGGACTTTGGTAAAGAGATGTTTTAACTACAGTGTCTGTGAATCATCAGGTTTTACATTCTTCAGGTCAGGAAATGTGGCCCTTGTGTAATGACAGGGTGGTGAAATCTGCATTCAAACTGTCTGACAAGAAATTGGTAATGTCAGTCAGATAAGTGTACTTTGTGACCATTTACATTAACTGTGACCCAATCTGAGATTTCCCCTGTAGATTATAAACAACACTAAAGAAAGTTTTAGTGTTGTCTTTGGAATCCTTGCCAATTTGTATTTTGAAACTTGCCTTGTATGTTTAATGAGGGCATGTATTTTCCCAATGATACTGACCAGAGAGGTTATCCCTTCTTGGTATGTAACTCTTTTTTGGTACAACTTCACACCTTCTATTATATATTTAGTTTGTGTCAGGGGTCCATGAGACTTAATGCACTTTTACTGTATAAGTGAGAATTTCTTGTGTTTGTGATAGCACGGTCCATGCAACCCTGTAGGTGAACAGTGTGCATTACTAAAGGATTATGCAGTGGGGACAGTGTTAACCTTAGTAATGCAAACCAATGACAGATAGCAACAACAGCATCACCCACAGCACAGTGTCAACCCGTGTCATACACACACATGCATACTCAAGTTCCAAAATGTGTGTAGCACAATGCATACTGGCCACCAATAGAAACTATAGAGTGTTAACACTGGCCAATACAGGGCATGTCACCCTGCCCATGTGTCCAATATGCATGTACATGCAGACAGTGCACCTACACCATGTTCACAAATGGACACCTGCAAACCTGTGTTGCATACACCCCACACTTACTGTCCACTGTATAACGCATGCTGACACAACTACACACATCAGCCAAGTGGCACATGGGCAAAGAAAACACAATTGGAATAAACACTGGTGAAAACAATACAACATTGCTAATTACAGCTTTAATGCATCATGCCTGCTCAGCTACACCTTCAAGGATATCATCACACTTTACTGCTGACAACATGCTACACATCCAACCATTGCTATACTTTATTAAATACACCCTGTGCATCAGCACCATGTTAGCCTGTTCCTGCATCAATGTTACAGATGACAGGAGGTGGCACAGGTTTCATCATATGCACAGGGTGTGTTGTCAGTTTGCCAGAGGCCTACACCGATCCATTCAGTTGACATGTGAGTGTGTGTGTGAGGGCCATGAGTACTGTTATGGGCCAATGTTGATGTCATGTGTGCGGGTATGTATTTGCCCTAGGTTTTTGGCTTATGTGTGTGTGTCTGCATGCGCACAGTTCCACTATGTGCCATGTGGCTGCCATACATGGGGATTTGTGAGACAGCTACAGACTGTACCTGGCAGGCTTTACAGATCACCGTCTCTGGCCATGGATACGGAACCTGTGCTTGACAGGGGTGCTACAGACAGTATCAGGTGCTAATCCAGATTGGGTACTATCCGAAGAGGTTGACAAATGTCCACTGGATCCAGGTCCCTGCTGGGACTGGCCAGAGCCACGTGCACGTGGTCTGCTAGGATGGTCTATGGACAGCCCTCCCCCAACATTGCTGGGGCTGGTACTGGCACTAAGGGAGCAGCTGTGACTTGCTGGGTGTCCACGGTGACCTCCAGCTGGTGATGTTGCTGGCATACGTCCATGTCGATGTCTCAACCATCCCTCACTGTCCTGACACATGGACATGACATTGTGGAGGACATCCAATGTCTCACCCCAACGTCTATCAATGACCTCAGTGTAGTTAAGTATGGCACCTGCTAGGTCATGGATAATGTCATTTACAGAAGTGTAATGAGCCCTCTGAGCCCTTAGCCCCTGTCTGGTGTACCGCTCTATTCATGTCTGTGCCTCCATGACAGCCTGGAACATGCGTACGGTAGAAAGAGGTGTGGCACGTCTGCCAGGGGCATGATGACCAGCAGTGCTCTGACGAGAACCCCTGACCATCTGCCTATGTGTTACCATTCCAGACATGTGGCTATGGCTGCTGTGTCCTGATACATGTACCATAGATTCCACACTGTCCTGGCCAGTGCCAACTGTACACTGTCCCTCAGGTAAGGGCAATGGTGATGATAGATGTACAGGCAGTATGACTGTGTGCATGGATGGGGTGGAGACTTGTGTACTATCAATTGGTGGTGCAGCAACAGACCCTGACAAACCTGCCTGTGCCTCAACACACCTATCCTCATGATCACTGTCTATCTCAGTGACATCAGGTTCCCTGCTGTACTGAGCAAGCCCCACCTCACCACCTGTGAGAGAAAAACAGGAAACACACTTTAAGACCTGAACATGACTTCAGACCACATGCACATATGCATACATGCACACATGCACACACACAAAATGACACTCCTCTGGAAAGCAGGCACACACAACAACAGCAATCACAGAACATACACAATAGCAGGTGATGGTGGGGAACAGTATCACAAGCAAAACAGTCATATCACACATGTCAGCATGCAGGGCATATGTTGCTCAACAGCATGCAGTGCAAGTGTAGTCAATCTTTGTTACTAACCGTATACATGGCTTTGATGCATGTATTTTGTTATTAGGTGATGGCCCTCCCCCTGGAACACAATGCATACATGGACACAACATTGCTGGGCAGGTATTCATAACCCTGTGATGTACTGTGCACCATAACTCACAGATGTACATTCCATTGCTGGATGTGTATCTGTGTGTCAGATAGGTATCCAATGCTGATGACAGCCTAGGTGTCTTTACCAAATAATTGTGGACACATTTTTAGCACATTCATGATGAGTATTCACACAACATCATCAGTGGTGCATGGATAATTGATGGAATACCATTCGGCCACATACCCAATGTACGGTACTTATGGTGAGTGTAGATCATATTGTGGACATGCCAGTCTCATCAATGACATGGCATGCTAAAACACAACTGCATATTTAAACACTACACATACCCAATATGTGTCATATGACCTAGCCACTCAATAGCATCACAAGACATATATGTGTCAGTTGTGCAAATGGTGATTGGTATGCATACTGTTTAGAGGTGCATATGTGTGCACACATGCATCATTGTGGTGTGTAGCAATGGCAGCTATGTGTAGTACTGTGGTGACAATCATCATGAAGCATCAGGTGGTCACTCAAGGCTACAAATGTTTCACAAACCAGCACAAATCATGCTGTGCCAGAACTGTACTACCTTGGCTAAATTCACCATTTCACAACCAGTTGTTACATGAGTTTGTAAGGAGGCCAATAAGGAGCATTCCCTGACATGAATGTGTAGTGTGTTGCAGAGTGTTTAAATGCCCCAGGATAGGCCTCTACCCCTCAGGTATATTATGTGTAATGTGTGGATGAGATTTTGGATACTGGAGTGTGTCTTTACAGAGGGTTTGGGAATCCTTTATGTGTAGCATGTTAAAATGCTCTTTGTATGACATAGATGTGTATGTTATGTGCATGTTGAGTATCAACTGTGACTATCCAATGGTCACTACAGTCTGGCCACATTTGTTTGAGATGGCCTGGGTATTGCATGTGTTTGAGGCAGCTAATCACATTAGTGAGATGTGTGTGCTCTTACACCAAACATGCACAGCATGCATCATGGGTAGGTGTGTTACATGTGTACATAGCCTACACCTTAACTATGAAATGCACTTTTTATTTACAATAATAAATGTAGAACACACTTACCAGCATCTATCTGCTGCCTTGATGTCAACCCAGAGGTACCTACATAGAGATGAGACAGTTTGTCAGTGGCCACAGCTGTGGCATTGCTACTGTGTGTTTGCAATCTTACAGTACAACAGTTTACATTCACAGGGCTACATATTATGTTCCAAATAATCAGTATTGAGCAATAACAGGCTTCACATCTTTGAACTACACACTTCACATCTCACATATGCATGATCTACCAGTACATATAACAGTAGTCTACAGATATGCCATGTTACCTGCATGCTCCATGTGTGCTTGCTGGGTGACTCCAACCTCCATCATGGTGTATGTCTGCTGCTGTTGGTGTTGGGCAGGTGCCACCAGGTTCATGAGCAGCTCCTCCACTCTGGTGAGGGGGGATGGATGTTAACATCACCCCCTGTTGCGAGCTGTTCTCTACTCACATCAGCGGCATGCTGACGGACATGTCGAAGAAGATCAATGCAGTAGTGGCGTACCAGCTCATATGTGCAGTTATGTAGGCCT
>NC_056728.1:1030552360-1030569860 GCF_019279795.1 Protopterus annectens
ATAAGTACTGCTGCCACATATCAATGTTTCACATTATGTAGACTATTCTTTAATAACATCTACTACATGCCAGTAAATACATATGTGTCACATACCTTTCCTTTGTATAATTTGGTAATATTTCTTTTTCCTTTTCTCTCTCTCTCTGTCTCTCTCTCTGTCAGTCTCTGCAATAGAGTGATTGAGTTTGTTGGCAGAGATTGCAGCCTGCTTTTGTAGGAATTGCACATGAGCATGTGATGACCTCTGCACCAATTAGTGACCACCATTTGCTAACTGCATGCAGCCTGCTGTATAGTAATTGCAGTAATCACTGTCATAGCAACCCAGTACTATAAATTGCTGACTCATGTAGGCATGGCCCTTTCAGCTATCCAAGATGGAGATCATCCTTGTTTGGTGTGGACATCATTGTTTAAGACAGAAGGTTGGTATAGTTCTTATATCAGAAGCCAGGGGTGTAGCCAGAGATTTACATTTTGCACTCAGACCTAATGTTGCTGCTTCCAGTACACACTTGTCAGTGTAGAAATGTACTCACCTCTCAAAATGCTACCCCAAGAGATATGGAAATATGTACTTTCTTTTCAACTGTTACAATTAACTGCCATACAAAGCTAGCTATAGAGATGTATTTCTTTGGAACAAGAATTGTTTGTGAACTGCTATACTGTGAATATTCATTTACTCAGTTCTAAACAGTTTGTGCTTTTTTAGTGTTGACATTAGCAGGAGCTGCTCAGAAAAACTGGACACATTTCAGTACTGTGAGTATGCTTACCTACATCCTTGGTAGACCCTGCACACACAGGTATATTCTACATTTGGGTAGGGTTGCAGAAGTACAGAGACTGTAAGTAGTATTGTGTGGATTTTATCTTGCTGGACTTACAGGGCTGCTGTGTACATGTTAGTTTATCAAGGCATGTAGTCTGTCTGTGTAACTCCCAACTGTGGACCTATCCACATGATAGCCAGAGAATAGCCTGTTATTTTTTGTCTGTGCACCACACAGGTCTTTTCAGCAATAGAACAATGGCATTCTTATAGTTGGTTGCTACCAGTACATGGCTACATCCATTTGTATTTTAGTGTTGTATTCCTACATAAGGGTATGCTTCCAAAACTCCTTCCAAAGCTATTTGCACAATGTGTAACAGCAGAAAGGCTAATATGCCTCTGTGTTTCTGCCTCTGCCAGACCTCTCAACCAATCAGGTACATATTTGAACAGAATCAGGGAAAAGTCAAGAAAAAGTCAGGGACAATCAGGGACACCTTTAAAATATTAGTGCCATTAAGTTGAAACATTGAGAGAATCAGAGCATATGAATTAATACACCTTTTCTGAAGTAAAAAAGTGTCTAACTCTTAATTATTGTCATTATTCATTAAGTGTAATTCACCACATTTCTGCCCAAAGTCAGTAGGTTTAGGAGAGATTCAGAGGGGCAGAGCTAAACTTTGGGTCAAAATCAGGGACATCCCTGAAAATTAGGGACAGTTGAGAGGTATGGCATCACCTTAAACAGATATGCCAGTGTTTGTCCTGCTGTGATACTGTGTGGGGTTGTAAAGTGATGGTGTAACATTATTTCCTGCTAGAATGGCTGCTTCTCTTATCACAGTCATGTAATGTAATCCCACAACAACTGTTGGTCAACATCCACAGAACAAGTTGTGTGGTATGGTATTCCTAATTTTCCTTTACATTCACTCATTCTGATGCATGATATAATTATTTAAGCACCAACTTGATGTATATATACCGTGGCTTAGTGGTACTTCATGTTGTGTAGTGTGTGCAAGGTCCAGGGTTCGAGATTTACAGAGGTGTTTTATTTTGTTCCTGAGCAGAACAAGGGCCCTCACATACAGAGTGACTAAGGCACTTTTAAGATGTTGTAAGTGGGTTTGCGTGTGTTTACGCAATGATGCGCATTGCTTAGCCAAGCGCAAACAAGCACAAACCCGCGCAAACCTGCTAACTACTGCTTAATAGTGCTTACTCCCGCTCACCCCCCCCTCTAATTTCTTTGAAAGAAAAGAAAAATGGGAAGATAGGAAAGTGGTGAAAAAGGGGCACAAAGAGGGAAAGACAGTATGGAAAATAGCTCGGGATGTGCAGGATGAGTGTAGGGAAGGTGCATAGCTGCCCATTTCTTTAACAGCAGCAGCTGTGCATATGCAATAAATTTGGAAGTAGATATGAACCCTTCAACCTCTGAGAGAGGGGTGAGGACAACAAAGTATGTTGCAATGCCAATTAAATAACATTTCATGTGTCCAGTGGACATGTGTGTAAAATGGGCAGCTATGTATGGGGCGTAATTTTTTTTTTGGAGCAGATTGCCCTTTTTTTCAGGTGAGAGTGGAATGTGGGGTAGGGAAAGTAGGTATATTTGGGACGGTAGGTTGGGGAGGTAAACAGACAAGACAAACAAGATGCATACATGGGCAGTATATGGCACATTTGGTGGGTGAACACTTTTGATGGGGAGGGATGTTTGGAAATCACAAGCCCATGTGCCCCCAGATGGAAACAGTGGGACTGAGGTCCCCACCCATGGGCAGTTACCACTGCACCTTCATGGCCCAGAAGGTGGCTGTGCTGGGGGCTGTGTAGGAGTGGCAGACTGACCTGTGATTTGCGCCACTCAGGCCTCAAGCTGGCGTAGATGTTCTGCAACAGAACATTCAATCTCTCTATGCACCACGGCCCGGAACCTACGAAGGGTGATAGGTGCATCTCCGCCCATGCTTGAATGGGGGGACTGAGCCCCATCCCATGCAGTGCTTCTACCCGAAGGTGGCACAGGGCCAACGGAGGAGGAGGTCCCAGGCTGGGCACCGGATCTGCTGGTGCCAGGTGCCATGGCCAGCTGAGGTGGGACAGGTGGGTCCGCTGGGACCGGCCTTCCCATTTTTGGAGAGTTTAATAAAGATATGGGTTAGTAACAGTCAAAAGCATTGCCAATTAGTTATAACAGCATGCAGAAGTATTCTCATTAACCCAACACACCAGATTTTCTACAGTTGAAAAGAAAGCATGACACATGCATATATAGAACAATAGTGGACATTACAACAGCATGCAGGTTTAATTGATGACAACAGGCCACCAATATTGTGGTATTTTAACAGGGCACATGCATAGAAATAAATGCAAGTATTTATAAACCAATAGGACATATGTCCCAACAAATGTTTTGAGATTAGACATACCGATTGAGGTGTAGAATTGCATTTTTTATGCACATACAGTAGGATGGAAAAAGATAGCTCAATTAACAACTTATATATCCTTCTAGTTTTCACTACATTCCTATTAACTGCAGTTATATGTCCCTTACATGTATTATTACACTACCCAATGTCCTTATATTGTGCAACTGGATTTTGCTAGATCATTATATACATGAGCTGTATCTTACATACAAACTGCCCACGATGCAGATGTTACTGCAACATATTTTGAGAGTTGCTCATACACACTACTGCTAAGATGGTACACTGACAGCTCTACTTTCATATAATTGTCTAGATATGTTCAGGTAAAAGTATCAGTTATATGTTAACAGCTCCCTGCATTTCTGGCAGCACACTGACATTTTTGGGGAACACAATACCAAGCTACTCATGTGCCAGATTAACCTTTACATGATGGCCATGAACCAACAGTTGAGGGCTGTACATATGCATACAAGCTACTGTCACTCCCTTCATCCACGTTATATGGGCCTACCCAAGTGTGGGTTGACACTGCTTAATACAACCCTACTATTTGTAGAATGCAACAGTACAACAACATATCAAAGAAAATGACACAGATGCACTCCATGAATCATACATTTATTAAAGGATTATTACACCTTTATTTATTGGGTTAAAATACTTTTTGAAGGCTCTCTCATTTATTTTATATAACAGTACATGCAGAATAATTACTAACCTGCCTCATGATGCAGCCTTTGCAGCCTATCTTCATGGGCTTGCAGGTTCATAGCCTGGTCACCTGCAGCTGTGAAGTAAATGCAGTGATATTGAGACATACCTATCCATAGTATAGACAAGCATAGCAATTCTTAACCACTTACTACAATGGCTACTTACTCAGTACTGGAGCATTAGGCATCGTACAGGATTCCTGGATCCACCAGTCCAGTTCATCCCCCCTATGTTGCTTCAGGTCAGAATAATGGTGCCTGACCTGCTCACCAGTCCATAGAACACCAGTGGCACTGGTGAGATCATGGGCAAGACTGTTCCAGACCTCCGTTTTATATTGGGTACCCTGGTACTGGCCACGCAGGTATCTTTCCTCATTTTGTGGACGAGGAGCTAAACCATAATTTTGGACTCCTGGATGCCCCAGCATTGCACTCTAAATCGAGTGCCTTCACCAACACCAGCCATGCTGACTGCAGAAGGAAGCTACAACCAGTTATAGCAAGTATTCCTGCCTGTGGAGCTTAAATATGCCTCATTTCCTGCACTTATTTGTGATTGGCCAGTTTTGGAAAAGCTCAGCTGTAGTTGATGTTTGCAATGTTTAAAATTCCTTTGATAGATATGTGTCTGTGGAAAGGGCATGTTTGTGAAATGCTGTCATGGCTTAGTGGTTAAGTACTGTGACTATAGTGCACAGTATCTTGAGTTTGAGCCCTGTCACTGCTTTTTATTTTCCTTCTGGGCAGACTTGACTGGTAAATAAACAGCAAAGCAGGTGAGAGCGTGTTTACCTGACTTTGCTCAACTTTGCCCGACTTTGCCCGACTTTGCCCAACGTTGCTCAATATTGCTCAATGTTGCTCGACGTTGCTCAACATTGCTCAACTTTGCCCAACGTTGCCCAACATTGCGCTAGTTAGCGTGGTGTGCAGCTACGCAATTGTATTTAAATATGCTCAATACTGGTAAAATGTGCTTAGCAGTGCTTTATATTGCTTCAAATAGGGTACTAATACCTCAGAATGCATAACCATTTCACCTTTATATATATATATATATATATATATATATATATATATATATATATATATATATATATATATATATATATATATAAAATATATATATATATATATATATATATATATATATATATATATATAAAATTCATTCACTACTACATTTAACATTTCAATGCTTTTTACAAAACTTATACATAAAAAATGTCAGGAAATATTTTTGTATACAGATTTCCCACAGAAAATGGAACGTGCAGTAGTGGGACTTGAACCAGGAATACCTCCGCTTTGTGCAAAGGCTCTAACCACTATGCTAGTGCGATGTTGCTTAATTTGCATATATTTTTCTTATGATTCCTCTTCTGGTGTCTAAGCTGCTAACTGTAGCTAAGCAATGGGCAAACCCGCGCAAACCCTCGCAACTACAGGTGGCTATATCGGAAGAAAAAAAAATTTTATTTTTTATTTTGTAAGTTGTTTAACATATGGGGGAGTGTAGTGTTACACTGTACACATGTGAGCAGACTCACTCATGTAACTGGAAGTTGCGGCATTTCTTCCTTGTAGGGGTGTGGATTTTTGGACTGCTTGGCAGTCCGATACGCCCGCTACACTCGTCCATGCCCCATGTAAGCTTTAGAGTTGAGGCAGCGCACCCTCATTAATATGCATGGTGCATTGCCATCATACTCTTACACTGGCACTTCCGTGTAAGACTAATCTAGTCTTACACGGAAGATTAGCAAATCCGGGGGTGAGTTTTAGAGTTAGTGAACTAGCATGAACATTTTGTTTAATTAGCTTCTAATTGAGCTATAGGATCAATGGATCCCAGTGTTGTAGCAGTAAATGTTTACATTTTATATGTTAACTTTGTTTTTTTTTTCTTATCCATTCTCCAGGTGAAGCTATTTTGATGAAAGTGTATTTGAATTTTACAAGGCGACAGTAGATGAGTAATCACTGAATGAAGAATGTTAAAATAAAAATGTTTAGATCAATCATCTGATAGATATATTATCAATATTAATGGACTTATGTCCAGAAAAAAATATGTTCTACATAAATACCTATAACAAACAAAGATGATGTGGCACTTATGCCAGAAACATATATAACTGAAGAAAAGGGAGGTAGATCTGCTTATAGGCCAATATTTAATATTAACTGCATATTATTATAAATCCAATACACAAGGTGCATTAATACTGTGGAAAAAAATCAATAGTAAAATTATAACAAGGAATGGTTACTAAAAATGACCAAAAAAATAAAAAAAACTAGTAACCTAAAAGCCAAAGTGTAAGGATTCACTCATAAAAAAATATAAAATAAAGCCATTTATTCTTGAAAAACAGACATGGATTAAGTACTTTTGTCCTTGATACAGACAGGACTTCATCAGAATCACAACTAACTCCCTAAAAACCCTTTTTATACAAAAATCACACTGATTAAAAAAATATTCAATTAATCCAATGAGACATTGTACAGTGGGATATTAAGTGCTGACAACATTCAAACACTTAAAACTCTACACCAATATGCTATCAAGAATACTTTCACAAAAATAATGACTATTATAATGACTATATAATACAAAACAGACACTTTAGAATTGTGTTGCTCTCATAAACACAGACTGGATAGAAGTATATTCATGTAATCCATGGTGTGAGGTTGCCTGCATTTTAACTGCCATTTCCAGTCCTTATTTTCTAACATCACCTTAGTGTCCCAACCCCTTAGGTTAAAGGAAAAAAAAGTCAGTGATGCCAAAGGTACATTTAGAAAATAGAGGACAAACCACTGAGTGTCAAGGATTAAAGTGTTTAATCCGTGTCTGATTTTTCACAATATATGGGTTAATTTTATATATTTTTATGAGTGAATCCTTGGATTTTGTCTTTTAGGTTACTATTTTTTTTTATTATTGAAAAAGCAATAGTGCCAAGAGATAAATGTGTTTAAAGTGATAGAAATGGACTTGATTAAAAAAAACTTGGTACAGAAAACCATTAGACACTAGTTTGCTATGAAGTACTGTACATTAAAGGGAGTTAACCACTGTAACTTGTCCCAATAAACCTTGGCTCTACCTGCTATACTAACTCTCAAATTAGTAGTGTAAGGGTATTATACATATGCATTGAGTATCTCAGGCATTATACCATGCCTGCAGCAGTCTGAGATGTACAAGTGGATGTTCAGGGAACAGCAGATTTATCTCTCAACCTCATACTGCAAAATGGTACATAATCAGGGGTGGATGTTACTTTTGCCTCACATAAACTTAGAAGAGTTGCTAGTCTAACAGCTTTTAAACTACCATGGATTATCTTAAGGATATAACATGTAAAACTCTAATGTCTGGCATTAGTGACTAAATTCATCCATGATTTATGAGGGCAGTTAAAAACAGACATGACAAACATTCTGACAACACAAATACAGGTATGGGATATAAGGTGTGTGCTTGTGTATGAATGTGTGTGTAGTGTGTGCGTGGAAAAGTGAATGGGTGCCTTGCTAACACAATGCTTCTCACTTTACTGTTATCTACTGCAGATAAGGAAGTGCTTATCTACTCTGTGGTAGTTAGTGGCTCTTCAGAAACATGCAAATTAGCCAATAATTAGATATTTCCTCACAGTGTGTAATGTGTCCCTGAACTGGAAATCTCCTCAACAAGAACACAGGGCCTTTTTACCACAGCTCTTAAATGAGTGCTGGGGTTCTTCATGAATCTCCAAGTATATATTTAGAGATACAGCACTAGAACTATTCTACTTATCAAAATATGTTTTGGAGTGAGAATAAGAGACTCTTTGGTGAATTCAGAAAATTAACCATCTCTCTAATAGATGTAATACCAAGCTTCTCCGTCAATTTATTTTTCAAAAATCCTGCTCCTTGTCTTAAGGCATCACCACATAACTTTAGATTGCATCTAGATTCTTCCTGTCCCTTCATGAGGCAAAAAATATCTATCTATATCTATCCATCTATCTATCTATCTATCTATCTATCTATCTATCTATCTATCTATCTATCTATCTATCTATCTATCACACTCTGTTTAGCATTCAAATAATTAATTCAACAATGTACTTTAAATTTCACTGTCTAAAGAGAAAACAATAGTAATTCTTCATGAAGCACACAGTCAAGTTTCTACTCTTTACAGGTGAAAAAATTATTTTAACATTGGGTCTAGACTTGACGGCAGCAATGTAAAGATTAACATAATTATATAAACCAACTCCAATATTGCACTACATTGTACAAAGAACGAGCTTCCCAGTTCCCACTTTACCATGATTTGAACTGCACAGAAAAAGCTGGTATGTGTTACCACCTTTTTTCCCTTTGATAAATTCAACATTCGACCAATGATATGCATACCATACATACATACACACACACACACACACACACACACACACACACACACACACACACATATATATATATATATATATATATATATATATATATATATATATATATATATATATATACATACACACATTTGTTCAACAAACGCAGGGGTTTCATTTAATGTCAAATGTGGGGATAATGTCAAATGTAAATGTAATGTAAAGGTAGGTATTTTGAAAGTACAGAATGTCAATACAGGCAACTGGAGTTTATAGATGAGTGTGTTTGTGTGTGTGTGTATGTGTGTGTGTGTGTGTGTGTGTGTGTGTGTGTGTGTGTGTGTGTGTGTGTGTGTGTGTGCTAGAGTTAGGGTCGGAAGTGAGTGAAGTATGGGTGTGGTATGTTTGTGTGCAATTTTCTGTATTTTAGGGTATGGGTAAGGGTTAGATTATGAGATAGATGTAGTGTTGTCTGTGTGTGTTTATGAATGTTTGTGTGTCTGAGTCTGTCTCATGTAGTAGCAGTCTTGAAGGAAATATTTTAAAGATGTTAAAGTGTAGGGTAAGGGTTGGAGGAAGGGGCAGAATAAGGGTTAGCATTAGCAACCGTTACTAAGGTGGTGCGGAGAGCAGATTTACTACCTTTTAAGATTTCAACTTACATGCATCACTCTTCATGACAATGCATTCTTCAACTTTTGTAGTAATTCTTAAAGGATAGATAATTTTCTCATGTTCTATTCCACTTTTTTTATTTCATACTTGGCATAAGCTACTACTTTCTTAACTAGTTATAGGAAACCAACAGGTGTATGGTTAGTGTGTCACTGAATGCTCATGCTGAAATCCACTTTCAGTGCTGTTGGACTTTGCACTAGTCTTATGTTCCCAACGGGTATATACGATATCCGTCTATCTATCTATCTATCTATCTATCTATCTATCTATCTATCTATCTATCTAGAATTTACCTTCAGTTGGTTGACTAACATGTATATCGACATCCTGAAGTTAAACCACTCTGCACTGACAACTGATACTTCAACTACCTAGTAAAAATGCACCGAGGAAGATCCTTGGTTCACTCGACTTTAAAACATTGTGTTTTACAGATGATAGAAGGTCTGGATGAATAGGTTTGTAAGAGCAATGCAGGAGTTATTTGATAAACAGGGAGTTTAGATACTTTGTGCAAAGAAGATGGCTTAGTTTTGTGAGCAGATTAAAATTTTAACACAAATATTTTCCATGTTACAACTTGAGGGTTTCCAATGGAAGAGCAATGAAAAGAAATTTCAAAAGTAACATATGAATGCACAAGTTAGGTTTATCTTATGGACAATGATAAAAAATAATAAGTAATGTATTAGCAAAGTGATGAGGATGTTAGAAGACGATGGCTCTATTGGGGAACTAGGTTTTTAAATGATAGAAGACTCTGAAGTTAACTATAAATATTCTCAAGTTTTAATTAATTTATAGTATTTAATAAGATACACGGAAATGTCCATGGGCAACTTAATGCTGGGTACATTCTAATGATGGATTATCTTTTTACTATAATGTAATGCAGAAAATCTTTCTAGAATATTGAACATGAAATGTATAGTTATTCAACTGTTTGACTCAAAATGGTATGCTTTGCATAAAAATGGTGCAGAATTATACAGACTTTTACATTTGTACCAAAAATTTCAGAAAGGAGCTGATGAGTTTCATTTTCTACCAAATATTAGTTTAACACCTTGTACCCACTGGATGCATCATGTGGTTTTAAGTTATTTCTGCTTCCTTCCCTTTTGATAGTGATTTTTATAAATAAGTATCGGCTTGTTACAATAAGTAATGTTAGATTATTTTTTTATATAAAAATATATGAAAATTGATCATGTAGCATTTTGTTTGAAGTCAAACCTGTGCTAAAGCTAAATCAAATATTATGCTTACTCTTGAATGTCACAATTCAGTTTAATAGTTGATATCTTGTGTTTGTAGATTATTATTGCACATTTATCACTTTCATTGGAGAGTGCATATAAACTCATATTGGTTCACTGCTGTCCTGCAATGGTGGAAAGGTCGAAAAGCTGTGAATTCCATTCTGCTTCAGGTATTTTATGTTCCATTACTGACACTGTAGTGTAGTACAAGAGGACATTCTGAAGTCCTGTGGGGCCTTTCTTCAGATGAGATGTTAACATGAATCCCAGTATAATCTGCCTAAGCTGCTGGGAGTTTATGTGAATGTGATATTTATAAAAAGAATGAGAGCATTTCCCTAATGCCTCAGCCACATTACTCCTAGTCAGTATGAATATCACCATCAGGTTTCCCCTGAAAATATGCTATGGCTAATGGGAATATGCTAGTCAACCAAAAGTAGATATATAAACACATATATAAATATATTAAAGGCTTGACATTGTACTATCTTGTACCAGATGGCTTATAGTGCAGTTACTTTATTATGATAATGAACACACCATTTCCAAAACACTCTAAGGACTATGAAAAGCTTTTCTGACAAAATGATGCATCTTACAGTAACATGAAAGTCATAACACTTTACATGCCCACAGTGTCTAATAAGGGAAAGCAGTGCAACTATTCCTTTGTGGGTCACATCTCAAATTTACTCATTAATAAAATTATTGTAAAGTAGGCAATTTCAACACAGTTCATTGCAGTATCACCACCATTTTTAATACATTGGAAAACAGTGTTCAGAATGAATGTTTCTTATGATTATGGCATTGTTCCTGCAGGAAATCATTGTTTTATACATAAATACATTGTGACATTTAGATTTCTTACTTACAACAACTTAGCACCAGATAGTAAAAGTTACTGAAATGTAAGTGATTAAGTTATTGTTGCCGACCTTATATTTCTACAGGGTCTTCAAAGGACTATAGTTTATGTTCAGTGTGACGCTTAAAATGTGTGTATACACAATTAAACACAATTCCTGGAATTCATTAAACCCTACACAGAGTGTAGGAATAGTGCAGCAGCTGCTGCATGGAATATGGCCGCCGAGTGATTCAGTAAAGAGCTCCCGTGACGTGCACGAGCACTCCTACACTATTCCTACACAGACACCACTGTCTAATGCTAAATACCTCATTTTATGGTGAAAACCATGCAAATGAGGTGAATTAGTGATTCAGCAAGCAGGCAGGTGTCTGTGCAGGAATAGTGTAAGAAGCAGAAATGTGTTCAGTTACTAGCTGAACACATTTCTGCAAATTAGAAAACGGAGGCATAACAGCTCAAAATAAAGCATGTATTATATTTAGTATGCATGCCAATGGCCAAATTTGGCCATTGGCATGATAAATAGTTTTAATTTTTTAAAGCAAAACTTTTTTTTGCTCGATCTCAGCCATTTAAGCATAGGGCAGTGGCACACAAATGGGATTGTGCCAAAAATTAAAAAAAAGGGGAAAAATCAATTTTTACAGAAATCTGCATTTTGCCATTATAGTCAATGGCATGCAGAATGAAAACAATACCAGAAAATAGTGGTTGCTAAGGGGAAAGGCCCAGTGTAAGTGTGGTAACTATGGAGTAAGGCAGTGGTGTATGCAAATGATTGGATTTATACTGAATCACAAACTTCTTCTAAGTGTCAGACTGCACCTAACCATGTAGGTGCTCTAACACCAACATGTAGACAGGAAGAGCAGCTAACATGAAATGGAGATGTGTCATGCTTGCTGTAAGCACATTGGAGTTCAGTGGACTGTGTTTACCCTTAGCTAAGCACAGCTAAGGAAGGGGTGTGTCTGAGGCTGTTTTGTCTTATTCCATGAAATGCAGAGTGTGTTCCCATCCAGCGGAGGTCCATTTCTGCTTAAAAGTCTTCACTTTAGCTAAACAGGTGTGCGGAGCGCACCGAGCCTAAACATTAAAAAAAAAAAAAACAGGAATAGCAGAACTGTTTACATTTGAGCACCGGGTATGCATGGCATGCATCGGGGTTTAAACGAGGAGCAAATGGGAAGGAGAAACAGCAGAAGGAAGGCAATCAAGGAGAACTACCATAGCTGGCAGGTGGAATGTATCAGAATCAGCCAAGTATACAGGCAGCAGCCCAGCCCAGCCCAGTACACCACTATAAACTATGCAAACACCTTTCAGTCTGTTTTTTCCCACAAATGCCACACCACTGGTGAACACATTCAGGGGAATTTTAAACTGACATATGTAACAAAACATGTTAGGGGCTACTGTTGCTCTATCAGTATGTGTTAGAGACTGAGGGTGGTGAGGAGGAAAATACTGACAACCAACTCAGACTGAGGAGGAGGAGAAGAGTGGTCAGACCCAGGGTAACCTACCAGGGGCTACATGATCTGGAGATAGTAGAGTGATACAGGGTGGACAGGTACATACTTCAGCAACTTGTTGAGCTGTGCCGGCCTCGCTTCAGACCCAGAACTAACAGAGGGGAACCTATCCCAGTGGATAACAAGGTATGTATAGCCTTAAGAATACTAGCTCCAGGTACTTTCCAAAGACCAACTGGGGATACCATGGGGGTCTCACAGACATCTGCGTCCAGGATACTCCACCGGTTCCTGGATGCCATGTGAACAGATGCCACTGAGCACATTTACTTCCCCAGCACCTGTGAGGAGAGGACCAGCAATATGCGTTTCTTCCACTGTGTAGCAGAATACCTGGAGGTACTGGGTGCATAGACTGCACTGACATCTACATCAAAGCACCACACGGTGACTAGGATAGGGTCTACCTAAACTGCAAGGGTTTCACTCCATAAACTGCCAGGTTGTGTACTATTCCCAGGGCATTATCATGAATGTGTGTGCTGGCAGCCCTGGAAGCTATCACGACTCCCACATCTGGCATTTATCAAAGCTGTACCAGGCGTTTGCCAGTGGGGACATCCCATATGGCCATCTGGTGGGGGATGCTGGCTACGCACTAGAGCCATGGCTGACGACACCCATCAGAAATGCACACACATCCACACAAGAACGCCATAATGAGGCACACACACAAACCAGGACCATATAGAGTGTGTGTTTGGGATGCTCAAATCATGGTTCCGCTGCCTTGACATATCCAGTGAAGCCTTGCAGTACTCTCCAGCTACATGTGCACACATGTTCATAGTATGTGCCATGCTACACAATATGACCCTGCGGAAACAGCTGCAGCAGGAACAAAACAGGGAAGGGCCTCACAGCCCCCGACCATTGCCAAGGTCTCCACAGGCACAAAGGGAATCGGATGAGGAATATCCTGAGCCTGCCCCTGTAGGCAGACAGAGGCATGCCCAGTATGCCCTGACCCTGGCAAATAGGCAATGTATAGCACACACATTGACACTGTAGGGCCACAGGGAGTGATCTCTCTCTCTGACTTGCACACACAGTAAAATGCATGCCAAACATCACACTACCTATACCTTACCATGTATAGGCAGTGTACTGCATGCATCTGACATAGTCAGCCCTCAAGCATGTCCTCACAACAGCTTCAGGCACAAGGTAAGTCAGTCTCCTTAACAAAATAAATGAATGGAGTGGAATGTTCTGATAGCATATCTATAGTATTGATTCAAGCATGCAAGGGAATGGGGTGGCTTACTGGGATAGACACAGACAACTGACAGCTCTGTGGGACAGCAGGAAGTGTATTCCCAGTACTGGCCTACCCACACTATGCAGTACCACCCTAGTTGACAAATACCACTACAGTATATGTGTTGAGCCAAATAACTGGGGGGGGTCATAGGTCACATGCACTGATGTCAAAGTGAGTTTCCCATACCCACCCCAGCCTCACCTAGCAGATCAGCTGTAGAAAACCATGCAGAAATTGCTGGCAAAGGCCCCCACATGGTGACATCCATGAAATCCCCACCTACAGACTTTTATACAGTGATATCACAGCAGGTCTGGCAGTGGCAGTATGGCTTTGAAATGTAAGAAATCTGAAACTGCAAATGTTTTTTCCAGAACAATCTGACATGTGGTTTATACTGTTATGCCTGTAGTCTCAAAGATAGGGCACACAACTATGCTAAATGGGACCAAAATGTTAAGCAAATATCAGACAGTCACTGCAAATTTGGCACTTCACAGCAAGAGGTTCTCTGGTTCGATCCTTGGCTGGGGTGCCTTCTGTGTGCAATCTGCATGTCCTCCCTGTGGTCGTGTGGGTTTCCTCCGGGTGCTCCGATTTCCTCCTACACCCCAAAGACATGCTGTAGGTGGACTGTACACTCTAAACTGGCCCTAGACATGAGTGCATGTGTGTGTGCCTTCTGTGGAAGTTTGGGAACAGGGCTGGCAACTTGACACCATAAAAAAACTCCATTGCCAATCATAAGCAGACAGGTGATCCGCTGTGGTGACCCCTAACCGGGAAAAGCCAAAAGAAGAAGAAGATGACAATCTCTCCAAATATGTATTGTGTACAGATGTGTCACCCCATCCATAGTCCCATAGAAATGCAGTAACATGTCCCTAGCCTTAAGCAACATCCAGCCATCAACTAGAGTGATGGCTCAACACAAACAGAAAGTAATTGTCAGTAGCACCCACAGTCAACTTACTGGTGCCATCCCAGGGTTGTCCACTGCTGGCAGCCTGGGAACATATGATCATCAGAATGCACTGCCTTGCTACAGATGGCCTGCATCTATCACACCTGGCCTACAGGCCTGTGGCAAATGCCCATACCTCACCCACAGTGCCCTGTAAGGGAGTGTCATGGTATCCATAACACAAACATAACACAGTCTACAAAATGCAAAGAAAGGCCATGCTGCTAACCGCTAGGAGGAAACCTGCCAGTGTCAGAGAGCCAGAAATCTGGACAAAGCCATGAATAATGGGGTGAAAAAAGGTCTAAAGAGAAGGACACCTTTGAAAACTACTCTAATAATGTTAAAACGTTGATGGAATGATTGTAGTAGCATGGAATGTCTGATGGATATGAAGTCTGAAACTGCAATGTCAACTGTCTGTAATATCTGACTTCAACCCTGAGTGACTTGCAAAACACTTTTCCTTGAAAACCACACTCGTTTGGTTAACTAACAAGATATATGAGTCATGAATGTGGACATTTGGTGATACTCTGTACGGTCGACGGGCACAGCTAGGAGTCCAAATATGGAATGCACTCATTGCAGGCAGTCGTAACCCTGGACAGTGGTGACATGTCTCCACCCACAGAACCCTGGCCCACAGCCATGGGGAGTAACACACCCTTCCCTGATCACTAATCCTATGCAACATCCTGACCCTAAAATGTGACCATCCAAGCAAAATGAGATGGGCCATACATATATGTGAGACACACACACACACACACACACACACACACACACACACACACACACACACACACACACACACACACACACACACACACACACACACACACCTCTAAGCTGGTCAAACAGTCTGACACACACAAGACCCTCCAAGTGCAGTCAATGTTTGAGGAGACCCCTATGCAAAGTACTGGTAGCTATAAGCAAACATATCTGACCCAAGACACCACCACCCCACACACACACATGTCTTATCCCCTACAAATCTATTTGGAGTCTGCCTATCACCCTGATCCTGTCTGACCTATATTGCCCAACCATGCACTGGAAATCAGACCAGGTCAGAACAGGAATGCACAGAGATTCCACCATTGTAATATATCACCAAGGTGCTGGACTGTTTTCACAGCTCCAGAAGTCAATTGCTAGTAGACATACCTCTCAACAGGCTGGATTGTGTAAGAATGCCTAGCATTTGGCCCATAAGTTTGGTGTGTGCATCATCCATCCTGTATTCCTCTGGTAAATCACTGTGATGATCTGAGCAAGTATTTCATGAGGTGCTGAAATAATACATGACAGTGTCAAATGGCACATATGTCAGATGTCTGCTAAAGCAAGCCCTGTACCTCTAGCAACCCATACATGACTGAGAAAAATTGTCACAATCACTGTATGGCCCATTGTCTCTCCCATTTTGATAGGTTATCTCCAGATATGCTGCACCAACAAGTTGAGAAGTATGGCTGTGACAGAAAACAAACCAGACTGGAGTACAACAATCTCTGGAATAAAGTCCCACATGTACTATAGAAGGTCACACTGGGCATGCTCATACACTTATAGAAATGTCAATAGGATCTAGGAATGAACAGCCTTCCCCACTCAGTGCACTTCCATTGCCCTACTTTATCAGTCCTGAAGATGTCTGTCACCATAGAAGTCTGTTTTGTCAAGCTTCACCCTATAATCTCTGTGGCATGTGTGATAACTGTGTAACACTATAGTGCAAACACCTAGTTAGGTAGGAGTTCTGATCTCAGTCCTGGCAAATGTAAAATGTGTGTATGTGTGCGTTTAGAAGTTAAATCTTTTGGGTCCATTCAAACCCAAGCCACTTCCCCTTTCTCTACTTTAGCAGTCCTGCAGATATCAGTCATCTTAGAAGTCCCTTTCGTCAGGCCTCAGCCCTATAAGCTCTGTGGCATGTGTGATATTTGTGTAACACTATAGTAGAAATGATTAGTTAAGTAGGAGTTGTAATCTCAGTCCTGGCAAATGTAAAATTGTGTGTGTGTGTTTAGAAGTTAAAGCTTTTGGGTCCATCCAAACCCAAGACAATTCCCCTTTCACTGCTTTAGCAGTTCTGCAGATATCAGCCACCTTAGAAGTCTTTTTCATCAAGCCTCAGCCCCATAAGCTCTCTGGCACATGCGATAACTGTGTAACACTGTAGAACAATTAACTAGTTAGGTAGGATTTCTAATCTCAGTCCTGGCAAATGTAAACATGTGTGTATGTGTGTGTGTGTGTGTGTGTGTGTGTGTGTGTGTGTGTGTGTGTGTGTGTGTGTGTGTGTGTGTGTGTGTGTGTGTGTGTATTTAGAAGTTAAAGCTTTTTGGTCCATTCAAACCCAAGACACTTCCCCTTTCCCTACTTTAGCACTCTGCAGAAGATATCAGTCACCTTAGAAGTCCCCTTCGTCAAGCCTCAGCCCCATAAGCTTTGTAGCATGTGCGATAACTATGTAACACTATAGTACAAATAACTAGTTAGGTAGGAGTTCTAATCTCTGTCTTCACAAATGTAAAAGTGCGCATGTGTGTGTGTTTGTGT
>NC_056728.1:1030572360-1030597360 GCF_019279795.1 Protopterus annectens
GCAAATGTGTGTGAGAGAAGAGTATTGTGTGTGTGTGTGTGTGTGTGTGTGTGTGTGTGTGTGTGTGTGTGTGTGTGTGAATGAAATCCATTAGATAGGCATGGACTCATATTTTATGCCATGGTACACACAGTACACATTCCTAAGTCCACTGTATGAGGTCCGTTGTTCATATCAACTGTAGTGGTATCTGTAGACCCTCTTCAACCCTATAAGTCTTGTGCAACAGTATGGAATAGTATGGTACAAATAACAAGATAGGTTAGTCTGCTAATGTCAGTATTGGCAAGTGTGTGTGTGTGTGTGTGTGTGTGTGTGTGTGTGTGTGTGTGTGTGTGTGTGTGTGTGTGCGCGCATCGGTGTGTATAGCAGTGATTGTGAGTGTGTAGACTTGTATGCAACACTATTATGAGTACTCTCACACCCAGTACAGCCACCATTATCTTACCCACAAGGCCACGTGATGTTATTCACCTTACAGGTACCTTGTAACACTCATCACACTAGTAGTCCTGTACTACCTGCAATAACCGCATAATAGTGTGGTACCACAACTTGATGGGTAGGGGTTCCAAACACAACCCTTGTAACTGTGATCCTGTGCATGCATGTGTGTGTGTGTGTGTGTGTGTGTGTGTGTGTGAGTGTGTGTGTCTCTATGTGTGTGTGTGTGTGTGTGTGTGTGTGTGTGTGTGTGTGTGTGTGTGTGTGTGTGAACATTATTTTCTGTGTGTTTGATCAACACAATATCCTCCGGGGTTAAGGGCATTAGCAATCTGAGGTGTGTTCCACCCACCACACTTACCATTGTCCACTATACTAGAGCTGATGTCAACCACCATAGACTGAGATACAACCTCTCAACCCTATAAACTGTGAGGCATATGCAAGAACTGTTACACAGACCTGGGAAATGTAGGCAGATACAGCTGTACCCCGACAATGGTGTGGTTCTTGTGTTACTACACTGCCATACCCCTTAGTGATGTCTGCAGGGCAACATCCTGCTGACACACAGACACCTGGAACACAAACAGAATACAGCATGTGGGAATGCATTCACTTAGTGCTACTAACACCAATGATGTATCATGGCTGAAAAGGTGCACACACACACACTCTGATGTGTACCCATTACAAATGCCAGATGGCAGAACCTTACACAGCATTAAATAGCTACACTCTACTAAAGTCACCCTGTGCATCAGACCCATATAAGTATGACCCTGCATCGATGGCATGGATTGCATGGATATGGCACAGGTATCATCATATGAACAGGATGTTGTGTTGGTTTGCCTGAAGCCTAGGCTGGGCCACACAGTTGACATTGTGTGTTTGGGGTGTGTTCATTAAATGGGCAGTGCAGAGGATATGTGTGTGTGTGTGTGTGTGTGTGTGTGTGTGTGTGTGTGTGTGTGCGTGTGTGTGCGTGTGTGTGCGTGTGTGTGTGTGTGTGTTTGTGTGGGGGTGACTTTTCTGATGGTGATGTGTGTATGTGTTTGTATGCACACAGTCACACCATGTGGGCACCCTACACAGGGGTATTTTGTAAAGCTGTGGGCTATACATGGCAGGGTGTATAGTTCACCATCTCTGACCATGGACAAGGGAAATGGGCCTGCTGAGGGTATCACAGGCACCACCAGGGCTGAGTCCAGATGCAGTACTACTCCCCGCTGGTGACTACTGCCTGCTGGATCTGCATCGATATTGGAACTGTCCAGAATCATGTGCCCATGGCTTGCTGTATTGTGGCATGGACAGCACACCCCCTTTAGTAGTGCTGATGGTACTGCCAGCATGGGAATGTGATGGTGCATGTCCACATAGACCCTCAGCTGATCGTGGTGCTGCCCTACAGCTACATGGCTGCTGACTAGTGTCCGCCAAATGCTCAAGCACAGATATTTCACAGTTGAGGTGTGCCAAGGTCTCCCCCACCATCTATCCATTACTCCAGTATGCTCACAGATGGCTGCAGTGAGTTCATATTGCCATGGACACCAGGGACGTGCTGATCATGACCCTGCATATATGTCTGGTATTATGTTCTTTACGTGCCTGTGCCCCAATGACAGCCTGAAACATGCATCTGGTGACTGCTGCTATAGCAATTGCAACAGGGGCATGATAGGCTGCAGTCCTCCTCTCCAAGCACCCATGCCCATCTGCCTGTGTGGGACCTCGCCAGCAGTCTGGCTATGGCTAGTGCCTGCACCCTCTCTTGCCATAGTCACCACAGTAGCCTGTTCCATGCCACAACCCACCAACTGTCCATTATCTGTGGCCACTGGTGACAGAATATGTGTGGGCATTGTGACTCTGTGCGGGGATGGAGTTGACAATAGTGGGATGCCAACCGATGGCACAGTATCAGCCTCTCACAACCCCACCTGTGTCCAATATGAGTATCATCATGGTCAGATGCTGCAGAGACACTGACATTAGTATCAGAGCAGGAGGGACTGCAGCCACCATGTCCACCTGTAAGGTAAAAGTAACATATGTAAATTACTACTGGCACTATAAGCGTTGCTGGTACACACACACACACACACACACACACACACACACACACACACACACACACACATGCATGCATCCACACACACACAGACACAGACACACACAGACAGGTGAGGTGCCTCAAAGGAATTACACAGACCTCACATTAGCAGACTGGGGGCATTCACGACACACAGACAATAGCATACACACTCTGGATGGACCCTCAGCATCATGCAGTGCAGCCCTTTCCAATTACTATTACTACTAATATACACCTCTGAGATACGTGAGTTGTGTTAGTAGGTGATGGCCCTTCACTTAGCACACGCTGCACCCATGTAAATCATTGCTGTTCACCTGTATAGCACTGTGGCAACTCCCAGAGAACATACCCCTCAACTGTACAGGGTTTTGCTGAATGTCTACATGTGTGACTCATATGTTTGGTCTGTTCCTCATAACTCCTGTGTTTGTCTGATACATTACTGGGCTGGCCTGTGGATTGGTGCCACTAAGTAATGTCCTATTTGGAGGTGCAGACTACATAACCTGCATTACATGTATTTTAACTCATTACATCTGAGTGACACCTCCAGGGGCATATGCAGTTACCTCCTACTGCTCCTCTAGGCATCAAATATTACTTGTTCATATTGCATTAATAATTCCAAAATCATGCTACATACAAGGCATCAGAATATTTTATCTTGAAGCATACATGATGGCAGACACAATTGTATTAATATCTGACCTCTGTCAATGAGTATTTGTTAGAATTGTAAGGTGCTAACTTCATTTTTAAAGGCTCAGGCCACACCCACTAGGAGTTAAAGGTACACACTCAAAAGAGTTGTACTGGAGGGAAAAGTAACATTTCTAAGAACCATTATCAGACTGACAGGCAGACCTCCTTGCTGGGAAAGGATATGGGGCATTCTGCAATTGCCAAAGCCTTTTCACACTTTCAGATTTGCAAAAATTCATTGGAAACATAAAAAAAATGTTAAAGCAAAAGTTAGCACAGCCAAAGGATCTGATAGCTCCCACCAGAAAATTACGTCTTGTTTTGCAAGCTGCAGCATAGAATGACACACTCTCAGTGGTGCTATTACAGGCTTAACCATAAGAGGATCTCAGAAAATAGACACTAAGTTAAGACAGGTTACTTTTTGAAGAAAATCCCTGCATTAAACAATTTTTGGCCATTTACTTGGAAATAAAACAATGTTCTTTGGGGTTATAGTTCTAACTCCACATTTAACAATCAAACTTTGCTAAATGACAGTAAAAAAAAAAAAACAGAAGACATTAGTCAGGCATTCCTCTACAGTGTATATAAATGGTGCATGTTTCTAGAAGGATGAGAAGTTGGGTTTGCAATAAAGACATTGCAAAAGGGAGACAAACCAATTATAGTTGTTACCAGGATGCATGTCAGCACAAAGGGCCAAGCTAAAAGCTGCACAATATGTTTTGCAGCATTTACATCCAGTAAATATTTACTTTGACAGTGCTTATATAGTAAATTCTCTGAGACTACTTGTAATGTGGGCTACAAAAGAGTTTGTTAATAGTGCAGGACTAATTCAAAAGTACAGGTTGCAGTGACAGTTCAGTATTTTATACTTAAAAGCAAAGCATCAACAATGAATAAATGACCTGAAATTCCTATTATGCAAAGTATAATAAGTTCACCTAAGACGCACCAGATAGGACATGCACAGGAAGTTACATTCAAGATTGAGATAAGATTGGCATAAGAGGGGTGGCAATGTTACATAAAAAGATAGCTCAAATATCTGTGCCTAATAAATTGCAAATGTAATCGCTATTTAAAACAATTCCAGTAACTAATTCTCCTGTTAAATGGGAATAGCCTTTTGCTCAGCTATCATTAGAGCAGTCACAACATGCTTGGTTTATAGTTGGGTCAGTTAAATATGTAAAAAATAGGAGGTGCTGAAAAGCTGTATCTTATAATCCTACTACTAAAACAAATAACTACTATGGGTAATGGTAAGACTAGTCAGTATACTGAGCTTTGTGCAGTTTTTCAGAATTTAAGGCAAGAGACACCAGAAAAATTTCATATTTATACTGATTCTTGGTCAGTAGCAAATACACTAGCAACCTGGTTGCCTACATGGCAAAGACATATTGAAAAATTCATTCTAAGGAGATTTGGGGACAATAATTATCGCAATTAATCTGGGAAATGATAAGTTAAGGTACTGTAACAGTTTATCATATTGATGCACATTGTTCTGCAGACTCTCTAGAATGTTGTTTGTCTTTTTGACTTTTAGGGGTCATCACAGTGGAACTCCGGTCTGCTAATTATTGGCAGTCAATTTTTATGGTGCAGTTTGCCAGCCCGACGCCCAAACTTCAGCGAAGGCACACCCATTCACGCATGTCTTTCAGAGGCCACTCGACCACGGGGAGGACATGCAGATTCCACACAGAAGGCACTCCAGCCGAGAATCAAACAGGAGAACCTCTTGCTGTGAGGCAACAACGCTACTGCTGTACCTCTAGAATGATGGTTTAGTTCTGTTACAGTTAAACAAACAAAAATTTCAGAAGTTAATACATGAGATGATTCTGAGCAGATGGGAATGGCAAAATGGGAACATCAGAAATGTGGACATCTGGGAGAAAAAGCCACTTACAGGTGGGGACAAACAAAAGGAATTGCATTTTCATTAGATTTAATTAAAACTGTTACATTACAGTACCCGGTATGTCAGCATACACAATAAAGACCTATACCTCATAGAGTAGGATGAGGAAAGTTACCAGGACAAATATGGAAGATTGATTATATTGGTCCTTTACCATCTAATAAGGGCAGCCAATATATATGTACAGTAGTAGACACTTATTCTGGATACCTTATTGGTTTTCCATGCCGACGAGTGACACAGGTAAGTACTCTGAAAACCATAGATTTGATCATTCTGTATTATGAAATGCCTTTGCAAATACAAAGTGACAATGGTTCTCGCTTTAAAAGGAAAATAGTACAGAAATTTGCAAAACAGGATAATATTGAATGGATGAATCATATACCCTATTATCCACAGGCAGCAGGATTAATTGCGAGAATGAATGAATTACTTAAAACCAGTTAAGAAAACTAGGAAATGGTACTCTGCAAAACTGGAGAACTAATCTAAATATGGCATTTCAGATTTCAAATAATAGACCAATTTCAGAAACAGAAACACAATTAATGAGAATGTTAACTCCAGCGTTGCAGATCAAACCATATGTGACGACAAAAACAATCACATATTGGGAAACTCAGGCAGGTGCATTAATTCCTACTAGAGCCACACCTAAGACTGCATCATTGAGTCTATAATCGATAAATGCCTACAAAATGCTGCCATGGTCAGTTCAACTGATCAAGACTGGAACTGGAATTCAAATTCCAACAAAAGTATTTTGGTTGGATAGTGCCTCAGTCAATACTTGTTTTAAAAGGTGTTCAGGTTGTGACTTGAGTTATTAAAGCAAATTAAAAAAAAAAACTTAAAATTATTTTGTTAAATATTTCAAATGAAAATGTTCATGCACGGAGAAAGATAGGGTAGACCAAATATTTATTAAACCTGCGTTAGGTGCCACAGTCACCAGAGGGCAGTCACTGCATGTTGCTGCTTTTGAGAGGGAACAAATATTCAACATGCATGAAATCAATTTAGGTGCAAAAATATGGATCCATGAACCCAATAAACAATCTGAACAAGCAGAAGTTACTGCTACTAGAAATGACAATACAATTTTAGTTATTAAACCAGAAAAAGGAAAAATGGGAATATGTACCAGCAGATTGAGGTTATTTGTGAGAATACCCATGCTACTTTTGTTTGATTTCAGATTTTAACTCCAGTCTATGCAATACTGTTTGTCTTCTCTCTGTGCTGTATGGAGTCCCTTTAACAATGTGCGTAACACCAGGAGTAAAAGTGACCAGAGTCAACTCAACAGTAATTCGGTGGGGATAGGTTGCTAGTGCACAAAATAGGACACAAGGTACTTTTATCTGCCCTGCTGGACAAGAATGTTCTACTGTTAATTTGACCTTCAAAAAAAAATCCAATTTGAAATTTGATGCAAATGTCACTAACTTTGTAAATTGGGCAACATGTACCTTACAGCCTTTTTATGTTTCAATGCAGAAAAATCTTGTGCAAACCAAGTTAATGCTGAAAAATGATCATGTATGGAGACAGTTGTTTAATCAATGGATACCCAGTACTAATTGGAAAAGGCTGTTTTCTGAAAAAACAAAATGAAATGCACCAATAGTTTTTGTACAGGTCATTTCCACTATAATGTCACAAATGGAAAAAATAATGTATCAGTTTGTAACTGTGCCACTGGTATTTGGACCTCCTTTGTATCCATTCCAGTACTGGTTACCCCATGTAGAAGGGAACTACATTGACTTCTCAAACAGAACACACAGATTGGAACATTGTACTGAAATAATGGATGGGCTTATTTGTGGACAGCATTCCCCTATATATGAACCGTGTTTTCTTCAGCATTCCATCAACATCTATAAATGGACAATATTACCTTCTACTTTTAAAATGTTCGTGGAAATAGCACCACAATTCATATGTTTACTGACAAATCAAACGTCGTCATATGCCTTGAGAAATCTTTATGTAGGTTGCCTAGGTAATGTAACTCATTTGAACTGGCATAATGAAGCTTATATCTTTTCTCCTGAAACATACTAATGTATTTCATACCTGGTCACCAGACAAGCTGGAATATCATAATTTAACATAAAACCTAAATTCTCTTCAAAAAGTATTGAACAATATGCAACATCTTGAAAAACATTTACAGGCAGTAAATTATAGTATTTTACATCATGAAATGACAAGTATTATTATAGGGAATAACTTGGTTAGTTAAGCCAAGAAAACAGAATCCAATACAACACATAATTGGTGGGACATATTTACTGGATTGTCAGCATCTGGCACTAACTTGTTGAATTGTTAAGAAACCCAATTTTACTTCTACTGATTATTTTGTTTGTATTGACATTCTGGAATTGTAGATTAACTTACTGCATTTATAACAAGGCAAATAGAGTTTTAAATGTTGGATATGAGTCAATATTCAAGGGGCCGAATGTGACACAAATGTGATATGAAAGCGGGGTACAGTGAGTGAGTGTGATTATTTGACGGTTGCCTCACTATAGCTCAACATTTTCTTTATTGTCTTTATTTCTTCCTTGACATGTTAAGTGATGCTATATTCTAGAGGTGTCAGCAGGCATGAGAGATGATGCTGTGTTCCAGAACAGTTTAGTGATTACAGCAAAGTCACTACATTTGATTACAAAATGTGTCTTGTATGTGTATGTGTGCTGAGATATTCCAGAAAAGTACTAAACTTGCAAAGTCATTGGAATTTTCCAGTGTAATCAGTCTAGTGATGTTAGCAAAGTCACTACACTTGATTACGAAATATGTCTTGTATGCGTATGTGTGCTGGGATATTTCAGTAAAGTACTAAAACTTGCAAAGTCATTCAAATATTCCAGTGTAACACTTGAAAATTGCAAAATCGTTGTATTTGGCAGGAATTGCTGTTCCTTGTGGGGTGGGTGGCCAACACTACAGAATGATCTAGCAAGATCCAGCCCACACTGGGAAAGTACTAATTTTCATGACTTGTGGTAAGCAATTTCGTTATGTATAGCTGGGTCTCCCTGCACTCAGGCAGAAGCCTCACCTGTGGAGTGGACGCTTTGCCCAGGACTGTTTTCCCGCTGTAGACTCCTGCCTGATTGTAATGGGGCTTCCCAGTCAAGACTGAAGACAGGAAGAAGCTTTCTCTTTATTGGTCATGTATACTTTTTTTTAAAATGTATTGCCTAATTTCCTATTTTAATTAAATAGAGTATACTTAGTTTTCTGTTTTAGTGTGATTTACTGTTCAATTACATAGAGTTTATTTAGTTTTCTGTTTAGTGACAGAAATAAAGTTTGTTACTAAATAATTTCTTTGGTGTGAAGGGAATTATTTTGAATCCTGCTCATTAGGCAACACACTTGGGTGCCACCCACCTACACAATTGCTGTTTCCCGTGTTGGACTTTGTGTGGGGGCTACCCCATGGTTGGCAAGGAGCTCCTCTGTCACCGTAAGTGGGGCCTGTGTGGCTGGCCCCCCACCCATAGCAGTACAGTCCCTCACTACAGCAGCAGCCCTTTGCCAGGCACAATATATCAGGTCAGTTGCTCTATGTCTGACCTGATCGTATGTGCATCCATGGTGGCCCAACACGTTCACTCTGTGGATGATCTCATCTCACAGGACAGTCCGCTCCTCCAGATTTTCCTGTCTATGGATGGCATAGTTTAAGATTACAGCTTCTGTGATGGCTGCTGTCTATGCATTGGTGTAAGGCTGTTGCTGCTGCATGGCATCTAGAAGACATACACAGAGAAACACATCACAGAACCTCAGACATTGCCCAGAGTTCTTTACAGAGCCAGCACATGCATATGGACTATCATTAGCCACCACTTACAAACACATCATACCCCTGTACCTGGCAGCACTGTATGAATATACATTGAACTCCTGGTCCTGATGTGTTCTGTTTCCCCCACTGAGGGCCAGTAAATTGCATAAACTACCATTCATCATTTACGTTTGTGTAAAGGGATGGCAGTGGCCATGTTCCTTGCAGATGGGATGTCACTGCTGCTCAGGCTTTGCTTGCATACAGTGTGTAATGGAGCTGGAAGCATATTCCTGGGTTCATGTAGGATGCAGACAGAAATGTTATCAGGCCCCAAGGGGACTTGCTTTTGTTAACTTTGATTAGGCAGTTTGCACCTGATCCATGATGATGAGGGGAGGGGTATGTGTGTTGTGCATAAACACCTATACTGATGGCGATCCAGGGTGGTGATATTTGCCCTAAACCTGTCTGCAGCAGGTTGGCTGTAGCTATAGTGTGTGTGTGTGTATGTGCTGTGATTGACCACCATTACAGGGTGGGCTTGGTTGGTGCCTCTGATACTGCAGACATATGTGAAGATGGCCTTGTGATTGCCCTTAGTGGATGTGTCCAATTTGTACTCATAGTTAGCCTTACAGTAATCCACCTGTGACCTAATATGCTTGTTCAGACAAAGGTTGACATTCTGCCCAGTTGGTGCATGATTCTACTTTTCCCTATATAGCCAATATAGCATCACAGTATGTGCTTTGTGCATTGCTGCTGTCCAGCAAAGGGGTTTTCTCTACTTTGGTGGAGACAGGTTTTGCAAGTAAGGTATTGCTGAGGTCATACAGCTATGTGGGTGGTCATATAGATCTTTGTAGTAGCCATGGACACAGAGTCAGAACACAGTTGGCCACCTCTACAATTTCAACATGATACTCATGCTTATTATACTACCCATGTCTGTGTCAGGGCAATGACACCACCAGTAGCTGTAGATGTGTAACTCTGTTGGATGCACAGAAAGTAAGGTTACACACATTTACAACATGTACAACTTATTCACCTGACATTTTGCATCCCATGTCAGTTGTTATGAGGCAGCCAGGTACACCTACCCATACATACATATGCACAGGTAATATCGGCTACACATTTCTGTTCTATGTCAGTATGGCACACTGTAATGACAGTCTTGCTGCTCAGTCAGTCATGTCAACCTGTTAGGGCAGGATGACAATGCACATACATGGTGGGCTACGGGCCAAAATTAGTGACACTTTCTTCTTATTACTGTAACACATATATGTCATTTGATAGTGCAGTAGCCTTTGCATTTACAGATATACCCTGGAGGATGTCTGATGCTCATATGGCAGGCAGAGAGATGGAAAGCTAGGTGTGTGGTAGTGAGGGTAGGAACTGTTAAGGTTGTGAATATGACTGGCATGGGGACAGAGCTAGCTGATATGGTGGACAGAGGAAAGGTGGATATATTGTGTGTGCCAGAGACCAGATGGAATAGGTGTACAGCTGTGTGTATCGGAGTCAGGTACAAATAGTTCTATCATGGTGTGTATGGGAGGTGAAATGGTGTAGGAGTTAACCTGAAGGAACATTATGCCAAGAGTGTTTGTGTAGATGATAACAGTGTTGGGTAGAATGATGTTCAGGAGGCTGGGAACTGATGGTGTAATGTTGACAGTTGCTAGTGCATATGCTCCGCTAATCATGTGTGATGGATGATACAGATGCACTTTGGTGTGGTTGGATGAAGTGGTGATGTGTGTACCCAAGGGTGAGTGAGTGGTGATTGGAGCAGATTTCAATGGGCATGTTGATGAAGGGGACAGAGGGGATGTAGAAGTGATGTGTAGGTATGGTATTAAGCAAAAGAATGTCAAAGGTGAGATAGTGGCAGAGTTTGCAATAGAGATTGGACATGGCTGTGGTGAATACATAGTTTTACAAGACCAAGGAGCATAGGGTGACATACAAGAGTGGAGGAAGAGGCAAACAGATGGATTATCTCCTATGCAGGTGGGCTTGTTTGAAAGGGATTGGTAACTGTAAAGTGGTGATGGGGAAAGTGTAGTTAGGCAGCATGGAAGGTTGGTCTGTGGGATGATGTTGTTGATCAAGAAGAGGGGGAGGAGTGTGAGGGCAGCACCATGGATCAAATGATGGATACTGAGAATCGGTGATTGTCAGGTTGTGTTCAGGGAAGAGTTAAGACAGGCAGTTGGTGGCACTGAAGAGTTAGCAAATATCTGGGCAACTACATCTGAGCTAATAAGGGAGATGAATAGAATGGGGCTTGGTGTGACATCTGCACAGAGGAAGGAGGACAAGGAGACCTGGTGGTGGCATGTGAAAGTACAGGGGAGTATACAGAGAATGAGGTTGGCCAAGGAGAAGTGGGATTGTCAGACAGATGATGAAAGTAGACAGGTGTATATGGAGATGGGGTGGATGGAAAAGAGACTGGTGTCAAAGGCTGAGAATGGGGCATCTGAAGGGTTGTATGTAAGGATGGACACCAAGGATGGAGAATAGGACCTGTATCAATTGGCTTGACAGAGGCATGTAGCTAGGAAGAATGTGAGCAGATAATGCTGAGAAAGGATAATGGTGGAAGTGAACTAATTAGCGAGGAGAGTGTGTCGAGCAGGTGGAAACAGTACTTTGATGGGCTGTTGAATGAAGAGAACGAGAGAGTGAGAAGGTTCGATGATGTGGGTATGGTGAATCAGGATGTGCAACAGATTATTAAGGAGGAAGCAAGGATAGCTATGAAGAGGTTTAAGAACTGAAAGGCTATTGGTCCAGATGACATACCTGTGGAAGCATGGATGTGTTTAGGACAAATGGCAGTAGTCTTTTTAACTGAATTGTTTACTGTAATCTAGGAAAGTGAGATGATGTGTGAGGAGTGGACAAAATGTGTTTGGGTACTGATTATGAGAATAAGGGTGGTATTCAGAGCTGTAGTAACTACAGAGGGATAACATTGATCAGTCACAGCATGAAGTAATAGTAAAGGGTGATGAAAGGTAGGTTAAGAAGGGAGGTGGGGATTACTGATCAGCAGTATGGTTTCATGCCAGGAAAGAGCAGTACAGTCACGTGTGCTCTGAGAGTGTTGATGGGGACATGCAGCGAAGGTTGGACGTAACTGCGTTGTGTCTTTGTGGACTTAGAGACAGCATATGACAGGATGCCTAGAGAGGAGTTGTGGTATTGTATGAGGTGGTCAGGAGTGGAGGAGGAATCCATAAGAATGCTGCAGCATATGTACAAGGCTAGTGTGACAGCAGTGAGCTCTGCATTGGGAGTGACAGGTGTGTTTAGGGTGGAGGTGGGAGTACATCAGGGATCAGCTATGAGCCCTTTCTTATTTGCAGTGCCAATGGACAGATTGACAGACATGATCAGACAGGAGTCCCCCTAGACTGTGCTGTTTGCAGATGACATTGTGGTCTGTAGTGAGAGTAGGGAACAGGTTGGTGAAACCCTGGAGAGGTGGAGGTATGGTCTAGAGAGGGGAGGAATGATGGTCAGCAGGGATAAAACAGAATATATGCGTGTGAATGGGAGGAAGGATGGAGGAATGGTGAGGATGCAGGGGAGTACAGTCTTCAAAGGTGGATAGGTTTAAATACTTGGGAACAACAGTTCAGAGTAATGGCAAGTGTGGCGGAGAGGTGAAGACATGAGTACGGTTAGGATGTGGGTAGTGGGGAAGAATGTCATGTTTGATTTGTGACAGACAAGTACCATTAAGAGTGATAGGGAAGATCTACAAGAGGGTAGTGAGACCAGCTATGTTATATGGGTTGAGGACATTGGCAGTGAAAAAAGAGGCACAAGTCAGAGCTGGATGTAGCAGAGTTACTGATGGTATGATTTGCACTGGGTGTGGCCTAACAGTGTCACAGTCAGTATTGTGCAACACACACTCCAATAGTGGTCTTATGTGAGCCATCCTTTCCTGGTGTGACTCAGGGACCTGAGCTGTGTTCTGTGTCACTGCAGACTGACACATTTGCTATGGCCATAGGTTCTGCTCAGCAATATATCAGTACAGCATGTGTTGTTGAGACATAATATTGTTTGAACTTCCTATTTTCCACATTTACATGCCCCCTATTACATTCCATTGAAGGCTTAATTGTTTGACATAGCTGTGTTCCTTTGTTTTCATTTCAGTTGGTATACTCCATCAGTCTTAGTGTGTGTGTGTGTGTGTGTGTGTGTGTGTGTGTGTGTGTGTGTGTGTGTGTGTGTCTGTCTGTCTGTTTCTGTGTGTGTCTCTTTCTCTCTCTCTCTCTCTATCTCTGTCTGAGGCAGATGTAGGATATATATCTGTTTTGTATAGGCAGCAGTACTGAGTATTTGATGTGGGCATTGCCTGATTTCCTTGACTGGGAGGAGTACTTCATGCTGGTTTGTGACGAACAGCATCAGAGAGTGTATTTGGGAATACCTCTTATAACAAACACTGTAGAGACAGCCCAACAAACTGGGGGAGAATCTTCCAGACATAGGGACAGAATGTAAGTATTGCTGTTATACAGTTGAAGTAATGCTAGTTTGACAGGGTTTGTGTGGATATAGCTGCTCTGCATGAATTTAAGTCTGATAGTGTTATGCAGTTGACATAACTCTCAAATGTAGGGCTATCCGCAGACTGGCCAGAGTTTGGACTCTTTTTTTGGTGTGTTACTCACATTTTCTGGCCTTGGAAATTCAGCTGCATACTCTGAGGATTGCAGTCAGTAAATGGTAACATCAATGTGTGTTTCTGACTTCATAGCCCTCAGAACAGATATATTACAACAACCCTGTTACACCAGCAACTTTCACAGTTTATGACAGCAATATGACAATAATGGCCCTGTGTTTGGACTCTGTCCCAAGTGTGTCAGGCTTTCTCCAGACGTCATGCTGTAAGAGGTGTATAAGTATAGTATATCATTATATAATAATTTCATTCTAGATATCATCCCAGTGATGTATAAGACTGCCAGACATGCTATGTGTAGAAGGCCTTATATATGAGGACAAAGCCTGGATGTTCTGTGGGACTTTATACAGTTGAGAGGACTGTGTATTTCTGGCAATTGTTGACAGACTGTCAGGACTGTGTAGCAGTATATTGTGAATGTGTCATTTCACCTATGTAGGGAAGAGGGCAGATGTAAGTGTTATGGGTCCTTTTCTATCTGAGTTTGCATGGGGCAGACTGAGACATGTCCCATACCACACTCAGGCATCAGACTACACTGTGAATTGGGCCAGTTTATATAGGGGTAGTTTGTGAGTGGCAAACATGCTGATGATTTTGTTCACACAGTCCATATACTCTTCTGTTCCTGTAGCTTACCAGTATGTCACTTTGAATGTAGTGAGACTGATTCTGCGTATGCACTTTAACGCTGGTGTCTGTTGGTCAGTGCTGTTACATCCCTGTAGTGACTGATATACTTGCAATTACATGTGTATTCCCCCATTGCAAACTTGGGTTTGTGTTGTGTCAGTCTGCCTGTAGTTTAGACAGTACTTGGTGACATGCCTAGCACTTCAGTGTAGTTTCCCCACTGTGATGTTATGTCCCAGTATATATCAGATGTACTGTAGTCTGGCCCCATACATGTTGTGTATGTTTGACTGATCAGTGGAATGATGTGAAGATGTATGTCAATGAGTAGTGGGGAGTAATTTGGTTATGGACTTGGGCTATTCCATTCAATATATGGTACAATGGACAAGAGGGTGTTACTGCATCAACTGTTTCACCTTATCTACTCCAATATGAGGGATATGTTCCCAGTTTCATGGCTTTACATCCTCCACTTGGTCAGGCTTGGTCCAGATTTGTTGCACTAAGGGGTTCTGAGCATACCTCTCGACTGGCCAGATTGTTTCAGACTGTCCAGGATTATTATCCATATGTTTGTTCTGTTCCACAGAATCATCAGTTTCATTTCTGTGGTAAATCACTGTTATGATGTGAGGACTTCTGTCTGTAAATGATGACATACATTTGAGTTTCAGAACTCACATCCTTCTGAACATGTATGCTGACATAAACCCTGTTACTGTAGCAATATTCTACATTTGTAAGTGCAATACGTACATTTTGTCCCAGTGGACCATTATCCCCCCATTTTGACAGCCTTAGTCCAGAATTATTGCACTAAGAGTTGTAGACTTATGGTGCTGGGTCGGACTCCACTACATGTTATGGGTATATATATATATATATATATATATATATATATATATATATATTTATACTGATATATATATATATATATATATATATATATATATATATATATATATATATATATATATATATATATATATATATATATATATATTCCGTTTTCGATATGTATACATATGTTTATATAGCAATATATGTATGTATGTATATATTCTATATGTATTTGTTTTATATGTATAGCTCCATATATCTGATGTATATACTTTTTAATATTTATCTATCACCATACACATATATATGTTTATATTTATATATACTGAACATGACTGATTCCACAGTGTTTTTCCCTACTATTTCATACCTGTACTGCATGATATATTTAAAAAAATAGCATTTACTACCACAGATCAAGTTGTGTATTGGTGCATTTTTCTGACTAAGGTGTATAGCTTCCTGGGTTCAAGTCTTGGCAGGGCTGATTATTTTGTAGCTGGGCAGAACAGTGGCTGATGGAGATAGGGTGATTAAGGCAGTTTTAAGCAGTTGCAAGCAAGTTTGCTTGGGTTTGAGCAATGGTAAGTGATGCCAACACATGGGTAAATGAGAAAATGCTTAATCTGTGTAGGCATCATTTGCATTGCGCAAATTTGCTTACTGATGCTTACAGCCACTTACTCCCACTTACCCCCATGCTAATTTCTTTAAAAGAAAAGAAAAAATGGATGATAGGAAAATGATCAAAAATGGGGCATGGAGAGGGAAAAACAATATGAAAGATAGCTAGGGATGTGCAGGACAGGTTTTGGGAAGGTCCATAGCTGTCCATTTCTGATACAGCAACAGCTGTGCATTTGTACAGAATTTAGAGGTGAATTTGGACACTCAAACCCCTGAGAGAGGGATTAGGACAACAGTCATGTGCTGTTAAGCCAATGAAACCAGATTATATGTCTCCAGTAGACACATGTGCGAAATGGACAGCTATGTATGGAACAATATTTTTTGTGGGAACAGATTGCCCTTTTTTTTAATAAGGTGAGAGTGGGATGTTGAAGAAGGAAGGATAGTAGGTATATTTGGGGAGGCAGATTGAGTAGGAAGACAAATAAGACAGACAAGACAGCAGGCAGGGGTGGTATATGACACATTTGGGGGGTAAACACTTTGGACGGGGAGCGTAATTGGGAATCGAATGCCCACGAGCTGCCAAATGGATAAAGTGGGACTGAAGTCCCCACTCATGTGCAGTCACCACTGCACCTTCACGGCCCCAAAGGTGGCTGCGCTGGGGGTTGAGTAGTTGGGGCAGGCTGACCCTCAAGATGCACTGTGCTGCCCTCAAGCTGGCGTGGCTGATCTTTCAAAGCTCACTATGCACCAATCCCTGGACCTGATGATGGTTAACGGTGTCCTGTCCATGCCTTCTCCTGGGGGGGGGGGCGAGCCACATCCCCAGAGGCAGTTCCACTCAAGGGTGCTGTAGGACCAGTGGATAAGGAGGTCCCAGGTTGGGTCCGAGACATGCTGGGGCCTGGTGCCATGGACAGTTGAGGCCTGACAGGTGGATCAACTGGGATCGGCCTTCTCAGACATGCTATGGTGTTGAGGTTTTACAACATATGTTGGTTAGTCATGAACAACACATTCCAGGATTAGTTATCACAGCATGCATGGGTGTTCCCATTAACCCAAAACAACAGATTTGAAACAGTTGCATAGCAAACAGAACACATGCATATATGGAACCACAGTGGACATTATAACAGCATGCACATTACACTGATAGCAACAGGCCACCAATAATAGTATTTGAACAGGGAATATTAATAATCAAACATTTAAATATCTGTAGAACAATAGGACACATGCCCCACAGCAGGTTTTGTGAAAAACATACCCATTGATTTTTGTGTTTAGAGTATTGGTGCAGATAGAGTGGGAGAGAGACAGATGTTAATTAACAACTGTATAGGCTTCAATTGCTCACAACTTTAATGATCATTGTTCTAATCATTACTTTCTAGGTATTACCTCACTTTACATCAACCTATGAGCTTGGGTTGGGCAGTGGTATGTTTGTACACAGTGAATAATTACAGTCTTCTTAGAGCTCATCTATACATTTTCTTACTTGGCAGACCTGTGGAGGAAATTACTGTTATCACTACCTGACTGTTTCTACCCATATTCACATAGTCAAGGTTACATATGTGTGTGTGTGTGTGTGTGTGTGTGTGTGTGTGTGTGTGTGTGTGTGTGTGTGTGTGTGTGTGTGTGTGTGTGTTTGTGTACTACTGCCATACTTTACCTTGATTTCTATTAGTCACCCTGGGTGGTGGCAGCAGTGACCACTAGCTCTGACAGTGTGACACTTGAGGGACATTTCTTGGAGGAGACTACGTGTGTATGTACTTATCCTGCTGTCATTTGCAGCCTTTGGGTTGGACAGTGGGTGTTGTACACAGTGTATAATTACAGCTTTCTTACAGCTCATCTATACATTTTCTTACCTGGTGGACCTGTGGAAGAAACTTCTGTTAAAAATACCTGACTGTTTCTACACATATTCATATTCTTGGGTGAGATTATGCATACAGCTTAATACCAGTCCAGAGATTTGAACCATGCCTGCTTGTGCAAAAAGATATAACAGAGTTGTGTTTTATCACAATGCTCTATTGGGGAACTGTTGTTTCTTTTTTCAGTATTTTCTGCATAATACTCTCTTTTTTTTGGACAATCTGCTTTGTAATTCTGACATTCATGTATGGTGGTTAGTTCTTATATGGTGTATTCATACCTTCACATATTACAGTATGGAAAACAATGGTTAACACAACATTACAATTCAGGGATCAGATCTTGGTGCATGGAACATTTCTTATAGTTAATCTGTTTTACAACTCCACAATCTTTGTCAGATGAGCCTCAGTCAATTAATGCTGTCAGAGCCATAGTTTCTGTGCAGAGCTGGTACACATTCAGATTCATACTACCACATAGCAAAGTAAACAAAACAGTCTGGGGTTTTGATTTTTATTGACAGGTACTGACACTTTTATTGATATATATACTGTATGTCAGTATTACTCTGCTAATGTCTCATTTATTTAATACAAACAATACACATTTTAACTACAGGCAGGTGACATTCTACTCCTTTCTATTTATTTGCCCTGACTACTGCAAGCTAGATTTGTACTCACCAGTCTCGCAATACAGCCTGCTGATGTGGGCATCCACATTCACAGCCCTCTCATCTGCAGCTCTACAGGAGATAGATTAACATTTATGTATACCTATCCATCTCATACTTAGGCTGGACTTTGTTACACAATAATTGATACTGATACTTACACCCCGCTGTGACATTTTGTGTCTGAGCATCTTGGACCCACTGGTCCAAGAGGTCCCTTTTCTTATGCTTCAGGTCAGCATAGTGGTGCCTGACCTGCTCACCAGTCCAAGGGACACCAGTAGCATTGGTGAGGTCACATGCGAGATAGTCACAGACCTCCGCTTTGTATTGGGAGCTCTGGTACTGGTCCTGCAGCAGTCTCCCTTCATGGTGTTTTACAAGGAATCCAACCATGACCCTGGACTCCTGAATGCCCCAACCCTGCACCAGAAAGCGCACACCTTCATCAACACCAGCCATAGTGCCTGTAGTGATCAGCTACAACTGGTTATGGTTGTATTCCCACCTGTGGGGTTTAAATAGGGCTGGATTCCCACCCTTTGCCCTGATTGGCTGATTTTGAATATGCTGAGCTAAGCTAAGTGACGGGCAAACCCGCTTAGCACAGATAAGCATTGCTTAAAGGGGTAGATGGTAAGTACTGCTTACCAGTGCTCAAATCCATTTAGCTACGCTAATTATTGCTAAGCATACAAATTTAAGCAATGCTTACTCCGGGTCAGCATAGCTGAGCACAATTTAGTGTTGTTCAGCTTTCATTTTATGGACTATCAGGATTGTGGGGTTGATTCCTTTTTAATGACATCTTATGATATGTATCTTTCCCTTCCATAACATCCCTCTATGTGCTTTCATTTCATTATATTCTTTTCTGGCTATACTGCATGGGACACTTGTGTTTATATTGGGGTTTCGCATCTCTCCTACACTGATACCCCACATCTGAACCTGCTACACTACCCTGATTAACAAGTATATATTATTCACTATACATCTATGAAAAAAGATACTTTTAGTGCTGTTTTCACATATAAAAATAAATGGACTGCATTGAGAATCAAACTGTGAATGACTTTATGCTAAACAAAAGCTCTAACCACTATGCTATTTCACTTTGACTACTTGGGCTGTCTATTTCTTTTTAGCTACTTTGGATGTTTAATCTATGCTATACACAGCTGTGTGATGCACACACCCACTGAGCTACCCTTAGTGGGGAAGGAAAAAAAAAATATTTGTTTTATTTTTATTAGTTTAGGGATGTGCACATAGCTAACAGTCATACCTCTTCACCTCTGACAGTATACAATGTGGACAAAGCCTAACATAATGGGAGGGCAAAGAGGACAGATTATAAATATTGCTCTTACAAATTTGGGAAGTTGAAGACTAATACGTTTTGCATTAGCATGACTTACTTGGAAGATGTGCGGTCTTACACTCATATATTTGTCACTATTTAATGACTTTGAGCCTCAGCGCTTTGCCAGGACACTAATCTGGACATTCTGCTGATGTCTGTTCAGTTGGGGGTATGCTGGCAGTGTCCGCGGACACTGTTTTTCTTTTCAAAGTGCTGTACGGCACTTCTTGAGTGCAGGGAGTGTGTTTACTGTGTGAGCAATGTTCAGACATGCCCCCTGCACTCGTACATGGATCGTATCCATGTAGAGAATACAGCAGCATGCCTTCATGAATATGCAAGGCGCGCTGCTGTTCTACATGGGCATGATCCGCTTCATGCAGGAATAGCACTATTCCTGCATGGAGCTTAATGAATCCCAGGCAACTATGGCTCCCAGCTTTGCAAGAAAATAAATTGAGACAGATGCTTTTGTTCTTCATTAATAACTATTTTTCAGCTCTATTCAATAATATTCAGTAATGAACTATGACATTTTAAAATGATCATTTACAGCTCTTTAAATTAACTTAAATCAGTCAAATCTAAAGGAGAAACCAGCAGCTTACTCAATCAATTTGCTTATTAAAGTAATTTACAATAGTTAAAAAGGAAGGATTTTTTTCCATTAAGAATATCTTTACTTGACTTGTTTGTGATAATCCAATGTATATAAATTCCTGTTGTATGTCCCTTTATGAGATTTTGGTTAGACAGCTCCTATCTGGAAATCTAAATTATTATTTTCTGACATGTGAATGCAATAAAATCTGACATGTTAGAATGGACATAGAAATACAATCTTACCATTTATATTTCATGCACATATTAAACACAACATAACTAAATGGTAGAAATAATTTATTTCTTGAGCATGTGCATTGTTTACAGTTCATATTGCCAGTCATACCAGGTTTTCAAGAATAAGACTGCTCAGTTATTGTATGTTTTTATATAAGTGCAGCATCCTTTGGAGATATGCGCTGTCAATCATTATATATGGCTACTGACCCAAGTAAATGCAGCCATGAAAATCTAGCTGTAGTCCACAAGCTTAAAATGAGTAAAGCAAACCTCTGCTTTTAGATGAAACAAACATTAACTTTTTAACTATGAAAAAATGAGCTAGCATCATTAGTATACCAGACAACTCACAGTGGTAGTTTCACTGACTAAATGGCCCTTATCAGGTTAAAAAAGCATTGTAGTGAATAAAAATGTGGATACATGGGAGTTGATATTTAATAAAGAAGATGACAGATAGTAATTAAGTTAATCTTAAGAAACAGTTACAGGACATAGTGTGATCATATTTCAAGAACTCTCATTGTTATGATCTGGTCAGTTTATCAAGAAGAAAGGACAAAGTGTAATGGAAATGCTGTTTCTGAGGATTTGCAGCAAATTCTGATTAGATGGCTAGATTCCAGCCCCTAAGCAGACCAAATAGAGCTTTACATGCATTATTGCTGTCACTTTTAGGACCACTATTAAACTATCAAACATTAGACAGAATGCAAAGGTAGAAATAGTTCTATATCTGATGAAGTTCGGGGTTGGTAAATGACAAAGAAACTGACTGTTAAGCTTATAAGGCAAATGCATATACTTCAGAAGCAAAGATGTCAGTCTTCTTCTTCTTTCGGCTGCTCCTGTTAGGGGTCGCCACAGCAGATCAACCGTTTCCATTTCGTTCTGTCCTCTGCATCTTGCTCTGTCACACCAACCACCTGCATGTCCTCTCTCACCACATCCATAAACCTTATCTTAGGGCTCCCTCTTTTCCTGTTACCTGGCAGCTTCATCCTTAGCATCTTTTTCCCAACATACTTTGCATCCCTCCTCAGCACATGTCCAAACCAACATAATCTTGCCTTTCTGGATTTGTCTCCAAATCTTCCAACCTGGGCTGACCCTCTAATATACTTATTCCTAATCCTGTCCATCCTCGTCACACCCATTGCAAATCTTAACATCTTCAACTCTGCCACGTCAATCTCTGACTCCTGCCTTTTTGTCAGTGCCACTGCCTCCAACCCATATAACATAGCTGGTCTCATTACCCTCTTGTAGACCTTCCCTTTCACTCTTACTAGTACTCTGTCACAAATCACTCCTGACGCTCTTCTCCACCCACTCCATCCTGCCTGTACTCTCTTCTTCACCTCTCTTCTACACTCACCATTACTCTGAACTGTTGATACCAAGTACTTAAAGTAGCAAAGATGTCAGTCTTACTGGAATATGAAATATCACATCAGTACATTTATTAGTCAACTTATTGTGTCACTATCACGTGTTACATTTTTTGTAAACACCGAAAAGTAAAATCATATCCAACAAATATCAAGTATCAAACATAACATTTATAGATTTCCTACATTATAATGCTTCATCTTAATAGATACACACCTGCTTGACAATATATTTTATTGTGGAGTCATCATTTTCACTAAACCTCAAGGCACACATCATGTTAATATAATTTTATAGACAGAGGCATATGATTTTATTGACAATTGTTACTTAGAATTTTTATGCAAAGGACATTCTAAAATAACATGATGAAAATTTTCAGTATAATGCATCCCACAAATGCAGTCATTCCTGAAAAATTTACTTTGATGTATATTAATTATAATGATTATAATGATGTCTATGATCATGTAGAATGATTGCTTGTGTCTAAGAAAATAAGAGTTATATTTGGAAAAGAAAGAAGATTAAAGGCTGTATGAGTTTTCCCCGCTTTTTTCCACAATCAGACATCCCTAATAGTCTTTCTAAATAAAGCAAATAAGCATTAACCATGGAAATATATTTTTAAAATAATTACTTATGAGAATCTAGCTTACCTGAAATCATAATAGTTTTAATACTATTTTTGGTCCAATAGTCCTTTGATGGTAAAGTCCTTGATGCCTCATCTTTTTCGTAACACATTTTGGCAAAACAGAATGACAGAATGCATGTATCAATCAATATCCTTTCACTGATAATTTCTAATTCTTAACTCATGTATAATCCATGCAAAAACTTGCATAATCTTATGACACTTTTGTGTATGTGATTCATTTAATTACTTATTTGTTAAATGGGTAAGGGAAGTAGTGCTCAGATATATATTTTAGTCGTGGCTCAAGCCACACATACAAGAAGACGTTAAATATTTATATGAACAATTTACTGTAACTCCATGCAGATAGCGAGGCAAGAAAATAACTCTTAGACCACGGAACTGTAAGGTAAAAACCTTCCTACACAACCACCATGGTTTCGTTGATCTTACTGAATCAGATATACTCTCAATCAATAACTATTAGCAAAGAATGCATCTAATCTTTAAATAAAAGTTTTTTAAATTTTTTTCTGTCCTTGTTCCAATATACCCACACTGTCCCCTACAACTTTATTTGAAAAATATATGTATAGGCATTTCTGTTGCGTTATTGCTACTGTAATCATATCACTTTGATTATTATGATCTTAGTTTTATTTATATTTATATTTTACATGGGACATGCTCATCAACTAAATTTTCAGCTCTTCCAAGATGAGCTTAGAAATGTTTGCCAGTTAGAGAAGTTGTTTATATAAACAATAAGCAATAAGCAATCAGATATTTCCATCAGTACTGGGCTCATCAACTTTTTCAATGTCAACATACTCTGTCTATTTATGAATAATATCAATATATCAATAATAACTATGGAGCCAAAAGAAATCCTTGCTTAACATATTTCATTATCAAAATCTTTGATAGCTTTGCAAGTTAATGCAAAAGACTAAAACTGAATTACTTCCTGTGCCTATGGCTTAATTCCATCTACCTTTCTTTGCCTAGTGTGTGACTTTGAGAAAGTCACCTAACCAGATACTTCTCCTAGAAAGAGATAATTTTCCACTGTCTTTACATGGTAAACACCTGTAATACCAGTTCTGTCCAAGTTTCACTGTCCCTTACACAATGTATGTGTTATTTTTAGTGATTCTAAACTCTTATTTTCATTGTTGGTCATGATTTCTGAGGAGTTAAAGAATCGGATTTCAAATTATAGGTAGACAAAGTTTGTACATAAAATTTAAGAGAGCATGTTTGCACATTTTTCCCAATTGCAAGTTGTAACAAATAATGTACTTTAAGGGTTGATTTTATTCCATTTATTAGTGCCATTAAACTATTTAATATCAAGGATGTAAATATCTTCATGTAGCTGTTCAGAAAAGTAAATAGTCTACACATTTTACAATCTCTTATTTCTTCATTCTTTTATAATGACAGAATTATTCTTCCTTTCTATCCTCAGAAAGTTGTATGCCAAACACAAATTTTATATTGTACGATTTTTGCATGAGCCTATTTCATCCTCTTATTTATACATTTCCCATTTTACAACTCGGGTCCAAGGAACTTGCCATTTTCTAACAATTCTATTTTGTTGGCACTTTTTGAGATATTCCCTTATTCCAAGGAATTTACCACATGTACAAAGGATCGTTGCCTTGACTCCTATTCTTCTCTCAGTTCACATCCTGCTTTGCTTTCCTTCTTATGCATTTAAGATACTATCAGTGTGCCTCATGCATATACATATCCATTATAGGTCAGATATCCTGCACGTTTCATCTCATTATACCTCCTCTAGTATTCTGTGCAGTATTACAAAGCCCCAGATTCTTCCCATTTCACTTGCACTAAAGTGTATGTGTATAGTCTTTTCAACCTCCTTTAATCAACCATCACTTTAAGTACCCAAGCACCCCCTCTCCAACCTTCAGTCCCTTTTCTTGATCAACTGTTCTTCCCTGCCTTCCATCTACCCTCGAAGTACTTAACCCTCTACCTATTTTGCATTTGTCCTACTATTTTTTTATAAAAAACACTATTGCTTTCCCATTTGTTATATTTAATTGGCATCCTTCCTTTCCTTTCATCCCATATCAGCTGGTTAGCTAAGTTAAACTCAATCATCTATACATCCTAGACTTCCTTTCCTAAACCTCTCTGAGTACTATTTTCTCCTCCATATAAACCAATCAGATAGTCTCTGCTACCCTTTTCATCATGAATATTACATCCCAGTTGAATGCATCATGCAAAGTAAGCTGCTAATACTTAAATAATTAATCTAAACTTGTCAGTCCTACCAACTATGACTCCAAA
>NC_056728.1:1030602360-1030647360 GCF_019279795.1 Protopterus annectens
TATATTATAGAATGACATTGCATACATCTGTTCATCTGACTTCTGGTTCACATGCTACTACCCTTGGCTAGAAGCTGCAAGATTTAGCACATATGTGTCAAAATACACACACAGAGAACCTTGCTAAGATCTGCTGCAGCTCCTGGAAGTCATAAAACAATTTCAAACATCCACCCTTCCAGAGTTGCAATTAGTTCTCCCCAAAGACAATGAAGAAAGGAGCTGAATTTGATTGATTGATTGAACCCCCTTTATATGAACTGAACTAAAGGAGTGTATTTCATGGATCTGAAGAAGGTTTTCTGAAAGCACTTATCCATTTTGTTTGAGATTTTAAAGTAATTTTATATTTGCTAATAAATATTTATCTGTGTTGAAATTGCTTCACCTGTTTCTACTTGCTGTTCTGGTACAAAGTAGAACCATTTTCCTAGCAAACTGATCTAAAATTAAGCAGCTCTGTAAGCAGGTTCTGTAGTGAATTACAAAGGAGTTTTGACAAAATGTATATTACTATTTGGAATTGTTCCTTTATGCAGATGATATCTTACTGTTTGAATCATGTAAGAACACTTTGACCCTTCAACAAAAACTATGTTCTAGTTTTACAGATTTATGCCACTAGACTGTTTAATGATACCAAATGCTCTTACTTCTGTGACAATGGTTTGTCCTTGCTCTCCTTGCTCTTCACACTGTAGTCACATTTTTCTTCTAAAAACATACTTTTAACAAATGACCAGTGGTTGAATGTTTACCGTAATGCACATATTGTAAATAGCATCATATTTATAATTGTAAATAGCATGCAAATATACTATTTCAAATTTGTTGCAGTGCTATGTATATTCTTTTGTCAGTATTGTCCCAGTTCCTTTCAATAAACACATTACACCAAATGACTTTTTACGACCTTTATTAAAATTCCATAAACATAACTTATTGACGAATAATTTAGTTTATTAATCACAGCATTAACATCCATATAACTGTTAACTAGGGCAGCATGACCTCACTAACCCTGACCAAATAAGCAGCGTCCTTACTTCCACTCACTTATTTACTTATGAAGCAGCGTCCAATCACTCACTTTCATTTCCCACTTATTGACTTAAACATCCAACCAAATAAGCAGGGTCCTTACCTCCACTTCTTTACTTTTAATTATCAATAGCATCCAATCACTCACTTTCATTTCTCAACTCATTGAACCTCCAACATCAGAGGGGGAACAGAAGAGGGACAAGCCTGCCCCTTTTCTCTGCCCACCAGCCTGACCAGGCTGTTTACCCCCTCCTTCATTACAAACGTGAAGCAAAACCTTCCAAAACAAACTTAGCTGTAAATTAATGGCTGTGGCCAAACATTCGTTGTACTCCCTCTTCTCTGAACAAAACTGAATCCTTGTCATCAGCCTACAAATCCTCAACAAATAAATATCCAAAGCAAACAGTTGACTAAACAGTTGAAATTAAACAGATGATCCTTCTCCAGAACAAAAGCACACCCATACCCTTGTATAACCCCTGTAAAAAAAAAAAACATATCTTCACTTATCCTACTACTCCTGGTCACTTTGTAATTATTCCTAGGTCATTGCCTGGCAAATGTACCATCAAAAAACTAAAGATCCATACACCATCTGAAACAAAGCATCCCACTTGCATGCCATCCTAGTTAGCTGCAGTATCATTTTGCCGCCCAAAGGCTATAATCATGACAAAAATGAGATTTCCTATTCTAAAGATCAGTATACTAGTAATCCAACAACTGTACCCACTATCTAAAAAGCAAAGACCAACAAACGACCCACTTTAATGACTCCAATACCTCCACAAAGTCAATACCCCCCAGATTATAACCCAGTGAGCCTCCATTTCCCCAACAGCAACTCTTCCAACAAACCTATCTTGTCAATAGCCCCAATCTGCCAGTCTTCCCACTGTCATCTTAGCCCAATCCTTCAAACATACAAACCTCTGCCCAACATTTAGTAAAGTCCTATAACATTGTCACCTGTGTTACTATACTAATCAGAGCTAACTCCACCCTTCTCCTGAATTATCACCCATAATGCTTTTATATATATATATATATATATATATATATATATATATATATATATATATATATATATATATATGGTAAATCAAACAAATCATGGCGTATATCCACTAGCAACCCCAAAAACACAATGCCTTGCTTAAACCTTCATAATCCTGTGTAAACAGAAACCTGTTTCTCATACATCCGCAGTACACACACATACCTTGTAATGCTCTGTCAAACCCTACACCTAGCCTTAAATGGGATCCATATCATGTACATCTTTCTGACTACCCACCCCATGATGCCAAATCCAATGAAAAACAGTGCTAAACCCTCAAAGTAGCACTGACCACCGAGCAATCTATCTGCATAGCCTTTCCACAGGAAATACTCAAACCCAACTATCATACCCACAAAATCTGACCCAACATCACATTGCCATGACTCCACCCACACTGTGGACAACTTCAAACTCCCCATAAACAATCCCCAACCTGCTCTACCCTGCCATTGACATATCTCAGCCTCACTTGCCTCCACACTACTCCCAAACTGCACTAACTCTGACATCTTAATGAGCACCTAATAAAGTAGGATTACTTGCGACATCATTGTGCACCCCTCCAGCAACCTGCACCTCCAGCCCAGCAAAATCCATCACCTTTCAAATCCACTTTCTTCAGGCCACAGGCTGATGCCCACTCTGCGCTTAGCCATCTGCAAAAGAAAAGAAAACTGTAAACCCTCTGCACACACATAGACCAAAACTTCTTAATAACAGCATTAAGTGCTGCCAAGGGCCTACCTTGTTCATCAACCACAAAGCATTTACACTAACCCACCTCCCTTATCCTCAATAACCTGGCACCACCATATCTCCAGCAAATCTTTTCACAGTCAGATAAGGAGCACACACCCATAAAAGATCGTCTTATGCCACAAGTAGCAATAACTGAACCCGTGCATTTATATGACACCAATTCACACGGAACATGTGGAACTCCCTGTTAGTAAATGTTTAAAATGTATAAATATGTTTTTTTTTTCTTCTTTTATGTTGTTTATGTTAACATTGTTTAAACTGTGTGGAGCTTTTCTCCCCGGGCCTCTACTGAAAATGGACATATATCCAGCTAGACTAGCCCGGTCAACAAATGTAAAATAAATAAAATAAAATAAATAAACATAAACTGAGGTACCAGCTTGAGTATGTTACTACTAAACCTTGTGGACGACAGATAATTTAAATATCAAATACCTGGGTCACCTCAGTCTTGAGAGCATTTCCATAAACAAGCCCTACAAGAATGTCCTCACGCAATCACTCTTACGCAAATTAAAAGATTAACAAAACTACAGATTCATCTGTTAAAGAGTGTGACCTTGTCAGTTTCTCATGTGCTGCTTTGTTCTATGAGGACTGTATCACCAACACATGCACCACAGTATAACTTGGGTTGCTTAAAACAAGGAGTAAAACACTTCCCTAATATACCCGTACCTGTGAAGTGAGCCTCATCTCAAGAACTGTCCTCTTCTGGAGTTATAAAAGTTCATGTACCACAAAGTTCCACATCAAAAGTCTGTCACACATTCCATGTTAACATTCTAACTGATACCCATGATAAATATTGCATTAAAAGGCCTTTGCCATAAATTATCACATTTTAAACAACATGTGCTTTCTAGTTAAAGCTGTTAGTGAGCCATTAGAAAATGTTCCGTTTTACGCATTTGCTCCACTGAGTGACAATGTTCTTCATCTTGGAGATGGAAGGAAAGACAATAATACGGCTAATGTGAATTTTTTTCTGTCTTCAAAAAAAAAAAAAAAAAGAAAGAAAAACTTCTTGGTATTCTCATGTATATATTGTTAATTATCCTGTTAGTAACTTTATGATTGTTACTTTTTTAATTATATTAAGCAATTTTAAAATTGTTATCTATTACTTTTTTTATTATCTCTTGTTTTGCTGTGGAGCTTTTCTCCTCTCATCTCCGCTGAAAAGGGGTCTCTACCCAATCAGACCATCCCAGTTAACAAATGTCAAATAAATAAATAAATAAAATAAACCCTTCCATACTTCTGCCAATACAGCAGAATATCACAAAGAAATGACAAATGTAATTCTGTTAAACGAGAGGAAGAAAACAATAAACCATCAAGTCCCAGACACTCCCCCCAAGCCTGTCTATCTCACTTGTACCCCCATGGATCGCTGTAAAGATTCTGGCAGCCTCCCTGAATTTGCATTTAACCTATGCATAGACGATATCAGAAGTGTCGTGCCTATCAGTTCAGCCCCTTCATACGTATTGGATCTGCAAACCCCCCCCCCCATGATCCCCAAGCAAAGATGGGAATCAAACCCTTTACCTTGTGTCTATGAGGCAAACACATTATCAGTATGTCCACCCTACATTAAGCTGCCTGTCAGATCTGGGGACTCTAAATCAAGAATTCTCCAAAGAATAAAGTATGGCCTACATTATGAGATAAAATATTCCTATTCTGCCTCATCTGCACAGAATCAATGTCCGTTTATTGCAAATAGTAGTAAAAATGCATGCCAGCCATACCTCTCAACCTCCTAGAGCAAAACATCTGGACCAAGCTATAAATAAAAGAGGAAGAAAAGCCCAAAATAGGAACTTTTTTCTAATATTGCTTTTACAAATGTAAAAAGTTGATACATAACCGGTGTTGCATTAGGATGAATTTTGGGTAGTGCATTACTATGGATTTTCAGAAGGGTAAGAAGTCTGAAACTCAAGTGTCTGTCATCATTTCTAACTTCTGGCTTGAAGGATTTGCCAGTAATTTGCCAAATAACCACAATTTTATGAAAAATGGACCAAAATATGAGGCCAACCCTGGACATTCTCTGCATACCCAACAACCTATGAAGAAATATGCAGCAACTGGCAGATTTCAAAGGGCGATAACATGTAGCAGATGGCCGACCCTTTCCCTAATGCAGTCGTCTAAACTACCCAACTTGCCTTATCACCGTTCCGCGCAAGTGTAGAAAGCAGCCGTTGTGCTGGACAGCCTGCATCCTGTGAAAAAAGCTGTTTTTGACTTGGCTGGAACCACACCAACTGCACAAAGTCCAGTTTCTTACTAGCACCACCAATGACCCCCTTGCTGGCCAACAAATACTAGACTATTCATCTATCCAATCCCATACCCACAAAATGGAAGTCTGCAGATTGTAATGCTTAGCCCATTCCTCGACAGCAAGCCATGTTTTTCTTTCTTTTCTCTCTCATTTTTTTTTTATTCTCCAACCTAATCCAAACATTGCTACCCCTATATCCCTCAAGAAATCTGGGCAAAAGCCATAAACAAAAATGGGACAAAAGACCAAAGATATGGATAATTTTTTAAATATTGCTCTTACAAACCCAGAAAATAATGGAACAGGCCTTCCACCAGCATGAAACTCCCAAGGAACAGCAGTCTGCAAATCAAATGCCTGCCACCATCCCCAACTGCAGTCCCCAATGTTCAGCCACCAAACTTACCCAAAAAAACACAATTCCACAAAAATGGACCAACACATCAGACCTAAATCCAGACATTCTGCAAAAATCTATACAATAAACCTCCAGACATACTATGACAACCCGCAACCCCTCCCTTGATTGTTAATCACGTTATACACAAGTAATGGCTGTCCCTCTAGTAGACTACAGAGCCTGGAAACAAGTTCCTGCAGCCAGGAACCCCTACCCAGGGCAAAAGGTATCCTGTCACTGTACCACCTCACATAAATGCCCATAAGTCAGTCCTATACTCTTCTCATGTCTTTGTGGCGATTTTTTTTTTTTGTGTTTAATATATATTTACTGCAAGGAAGAAGCCTGCATTACCTTCAGGTCTCACTCTCTCTACAAACCCAACCTCCCAACTAAGATGTTGCCGAGAGAGCTACTCCTCAGCATACCTCTCAGCCCATTAGCAAGAAATCTAAACAAAGCCTTCCATAACAGAGAGACAAAGGCCCTAAAATAAGGAAAGATTTCAAATAATGCTTTCTTTAACTTAGCAAATGACTAGAATAACACGATTTGTGACAGCATGAATTCTCTGAATTATATGAAATCCAACTCAAATGTATGTCACCACCCAGCAATGTCCATCCTCAGACCATCTCAGTGATTTACCAGAAAAAAAACATAAATTCCGTGAGGCATAGACCAAAATATAAAGCAAAATCTGGACACTCCTTAACAATCTGGACTGCTGAAAGGCCTGTACCTCAGCATACCTCCCACCTCACGGCACAAGAAGAATGAACAAAGACAGAAATAATGGGGAACCCGAAGCCCAGAGTTATGGACATACTGTACCATTGCTGCTATAACATAGAGAGCTGCTAGAATAGAAGGTTTGCATTATGATACATTTTCTGAAGAGATGAAATCTGGAACTCCAAGTGGCTGCCCCTATAGCAACTAGGAGCCTTTCCTCATCAATTAATGTGCCATAAACCACAGAACTAAAATATGAGGCAAAAGTATATGGAGCTGTGGCTGACAAAGTCTTGCAAAACACCTAATAACAGCTGCTAAAGACAGAAACATAAATATATCATAAGTGTGAACCAACACACAGCCACCTATTCCACTTAAGCTGCCAATTGTATTTTCCCTGGAAAATAGAGCAACGTGTATCTGCACCTCATTTTTACACAATAAAGTCTCTGTGAACATCTACACAGGTAAGAGACAGACTGCACCATAGATCCAGAGGGCATATATGCACCGAACCTCACTCTCTATTAACCATTGGCCACACTACTGAACATGCACGACCAACGGCAGTTACTCACGACCATCTAACAACCCGTGAATGCTGCTCCTAATGACTGGGGAAACCTTCCTGTCATAAACGAACCCGAAAGCAAACTCCAACACAAAACTCTTGGCACACGGCACCAAAAGACCACTGAATGAACATGTAGCATATAGGGGACGGGGAACATAGTCATGGTATGCTTTACACCATAACCACCAATGCTAACCTTCTCAGCACACAGTGTAAAAAGACAAAGCCACAGAAAGCATGCAGCATCAAGCAGACAGTCTAGCAAAGGAAAACAAGACAACTAAGAAACATATTACCACCATCATGCAAAGGACTAGTAACCCAAAATAACCATATAAAAATGCAAAATATGCTACTACAGGAAAGACTACCAATACAGCAAAGTGTTACCCTATCTAAACTAAACTGCAGAATGACAGAGAAAAACAGTGATCCACCAAGTCCCCCATCAATCCCCTTATACTCTAACAAGTCAGCATACAGTCAAAAAAAAAAAAAAAAAAAAAAAAATATATATATATATATATATATATATATATATATATATATATATATATATATATATATATATATATATATATATATATATATGTGTGTGTGTGTGTGTGTGTGTGTGTGTGTGTTATGGACAGAGAATATCAGGTCTACTATTACAAGTTTAGAAAGTGTTGCACTAAAATTTCACAGCATAACAGAGCAGTGGTGTTGCGGTAGTATTGTTGCCTCACATCAATAGGTTCTCCAGTTCGGTTTTCGGCTGGGGTTCCTTCTGTGTGGAGTCTGCATGTCCTTCTTGTGGGTTTCTTCTGCGTCTCTGGTTTCCTTCCAAGTTACAAAGACATGCATCTAAAGCATTTCTCCCCAGATGTCTACTGAAAATTGACTCATTCCAAATCAGACTTTCCCAGTTAACAAATGATAAATAAATAACAAAATATATTGAATCACATTCCAGTTCAAAATAAATGAGAAGTAGGCATTCAGATGATAGCCTGAGCTATGCTGAAGGAATCCAAAGAACCTAGCCCATTGTTCTCTTCTGTTCAAATCAGTTACTTACTTGACATAGGCAGTAAACGCCAAGACATTGCTTTGCTATGACAAAAGGTCATAATGCATTGAGATAGAAAAGTCATCTCCATTTCATCTTGGCCACCATTTCAAATTCACTGTTGCTGTTTATGCCTGTGTCTATAGTAACACACATAGATATTAAGTTTATGTGCCATCAAGCACAAAAATGTTAATTGGAGACATATTTACTTTTCAGTGGTGACCTGGCTTGCATCTAAATAAGACATATGTTTAGAATCACAGGCAGGAAAATGCAGGGTGCAGACATTCAAGCAAGAACTGCTGTAATTTCTAAGTGTAACAGCAGATAATTATAAGTATCTGTGTCAACCTGACAATTTAGAAAAAGGGCTCAGGTCTACCATAATTTTGACTGTATGAGCTTTAGGATATGATCTTGCAACTTAATAAAGACAAGCCTTATTTGTCTTATCACATATTGCAAAATGATAACTCATGGTGACAAGTAAATAAAATAAAGAAAACAAAATAGAAAACAAGTAAAGAATAGTAGGGCTCATTGCTATGCAGAAATTAGATCGCTCCCTCAATCTCAGTTAGAGTCGGCCCTACCTGCTGACACACATAAGGTTATTGCTAGTTGTATAGCATGTGTTTGTTAAAAGGAGTATGTTTCATACAGTCTAATGGATAAAATAATCGAGAGCTCCTCCCAGGTCATCAGATCAAGGGGAAGATTTTAGTCTGCTGGCCATTTCCTGACGAGTGACAGAAATGATGTGTAGCTGGTATCTGCCTAAAGGAAATATGTGAGTGGTATAAACGCTGTGCAGCAGTTGATTTAAGGACTGACAAAAGGACTAAGAATGCTTAGGAAAGGAATAAAAATGCATAGTCATCCCCTTTGGGAAAAACAAAGTGCCCAGAGACTACCACATAGGAGGTAACACATTAAGTACGGAGGAAGTAATTAGGGATTTGGGGACCCAAGTAGATAGTAATCTCTCCTTTGACAATCACGTTGCCAAAGTGGTTAGAAAGACCTTTTATATAGCCCACCTCATCACAAAAGGTTTCACATCTAGATCAAGAGAGGTCTTTGTGCCACTCTATTCATCACTCATCAGGACCATAATTGAATACAATGCCCCATTTGGGATGTACCTTACCTGACACCTGCAGCAAGTGGAAAGACCCCAAAAGTACCTCATCAAGAGGATAAAGGGACTCAAACAGATGACCTATGCAGTTAGGCTAAAGAAACTCCAGCTCTACTCAGTTGCTTACCGCCTACTCAGAGGCAATCTGTGCCTGACATATAAAGCCATGTCCAACCCAGAATTAATGGACATGCTCCACCTCAAGAAATCCAAATCCCTTAGAGCTACACGTTCTAGAGACTTAAACCTGAGCACAGAAATAAATAGGACATGCTGGAGGGACAGATTCATATCCCAGAGACTCCCATCCCTCTGAAACAAAATCCCAGTCCAGGTTAGGCAGAGCCCCTCACTGACCTTCTTCAAGAGAAATCTTGACAAGTGGATGGGAGATCTTAAGTATACCCCCGGGATCTCTTCTGGGTCCCTGCTAGACAGAGGCACAATAAACTAACCGTAAAAGGACTATATTCTATGACCTACTATTCAGAGGCACAGTCTACAAATCTAAAAGGGTGATGAAAGCCAAACACAATCTGGCTAGGCTTATAAATGCCCTAGGGCAGATAGCCTAGTATCAACCTATGAACCTAAGAAGTCATGAACTGAGATATATGAGTTAAAAGGAGAGAAACCATGAAGGTATTTTCTGACTAGGATGGAATACACAATAATTGTCAAATACAAGGCAAATAACAAGGTCCAAGTTAGATAAAGAAGGTAAGTAAAACAGTAGAAGAATGAACAAGATAGCGGTTTTTGACCATGAATTTGCTATGATAGTTGAAAACAATTATTAAAAATTAAGGAAAGTAACAAGGCTCATGTGGCTACAGTGAACTGAAGTGGGATGGTAGCTCTTAGAAACAATAGCACTTGTGCAGACTTTATTTAAAAATGGTTCATACGTAGGTACTAGGCTATTGGCCCTAGGGTCTGTATAAGCCTAGCCAAAAAGGTACCCTGGCTTCTGCCACCCAAGAAAATTATTTTCCTGTGCCCCTGTCGAGCAGAGCCATAACGGTGATCCCCGGGGTGAATTTGTTGTATATTGGAGATGTAACATTCCACTATTCAAATGTGTCAGTGAGCTATACATTGGGTGCATGGATATTATTTTATTGTATTTCATTGCCTGTCTTGAGAGGCACCTTTTCTGCCATCACCGGTAGCTGGAAAATGACATCATAGACTAATGTAGAATGTATGCTGTAGACCACAGTTTAAGAAGGTACAATCCTACTGACTCTTTCATGCTTTTGAATTGTCTCTTACCTTTTGGGCTTACACCTCAAAAAATCTGAGTGGCTTACCTTTCTGAAGAATGGATGGCTTTTGATTCTTCCTAAAGGGTGTTGCAACCTTGCAATTCCACCTGTGTGTTAACAGTGAAGTATGGCTCATTACTGGGGATATTTTTTTCTTTCAGCGGAATGCATTCAATTTAGTTGCATACAAAAAAATAAGGAAATCTGAGAGATGTGACTGAAGGTAAAAAACTATGGTTATAGTGTCCATTGTGCATAACCATTTCTTTGAACAAAGCAGAATGCTTTTACACTTCATTAGTTATTTCAGATCATTGATGGATACAGCAAGAATTGTTTGAGATGTGATGCATTTAATTTCATAACATTGAAGTCAACTCAAAACTTTAGTTTGGGAAGAGAGGAAATTCTGTTTTAAGCTGTCTTAAATTATGTGTCTATTCAGTTCCTGGCACGACTTTTAAAATTTTGAAAATTAATTTTGTGATATTACATAGTCTAGAAAAGATTACTGATGTAGAAGAAGCTCAGAATGGTTACACTTTGGACCCCACTACCAGATGTGTAGCACACACTCAATTTGTACTCACAAGCTCTTAGTGCTAACCCCCTTGGATATCTATCACTTAAAAATGGACACATCTCTCAAAATGTTGCCCCCCCCCCCCTCTGCACTTAATAGATATAAGTAACATATCCATCTGTTCCCCTTAAAACTATTAAAAATATTGTTTTTAGGTTAACAATATTGCATCTGTTGTTAAAGGCATTTATTTAGACAGTTGTAGATATAATATGACCTGAAAAAAGCAATGCTGGTATGATAATCAGAAAAAAATGTACTCAGTATAGTACAAAGACTGTGCCTGGCTATACCCTTTTTATACTACCTTTGCTGCTTTGTAGTCTGGAATGGTGACCTCAGATACAAAGAATACATGTTGCTTGTTTCACTTTTCAGATTCCACAGATTTCTTGAATTTCAAGTAGATCATTAGCATTTCTGGTTTGCTTTCCTTCTTAATGGTTTAGCAGCTCCTTTATGACTTTTTCCAAGTGTCTGATACCCACAGTAGTAGCTTTAAAGTGTGCAACATTCATATTTTACCCTAAGATAGATTATTGATTTTCTAAACTTAGTCAAATGAGAAAATGTGAAAACAGTTGGATTTTGTGATTCTTTTCTGGATTGTGTGAATCTTAGTGTCATTGAGAATTTATATGTTTACCCTTGCTACAAAAAGCTTTCCTACTTTAGGGAATTTCATTTTAAAATCTGCACAACTGAGACTTTTTCTTTTCCTAGAAAGGGATGGTACAGAATATTGTACCATGGTTTTCATTTGGTTGCAGTTCAGAAATGTTTCTGCCAGACATGTTTTCTGATTCTGGGCAATATACAACCAATATTATAATGATGCTAAATGCCAGGTTGTATATGATGAATTTTAACATAATTTCAAGGATCTTTGGGCATACATATAACAGTGATTTCATTGTTGATTAAGGAGTTTGGCTAGTAGGGCCACAGAGGCCCAGAGAAACAATTCAGAATTGCTTTAAAAAGGGTGTTCTGCATAGGGCCATGGACAACACCATGGTTATGTACCGCATTAACAAGCAAAGTGATACATATTCTTATCAGATTAAGGGAACATAATTCAGAGTTGTATGCAGTAGCAGTGGGTACTGGGTTAGCTGGAAAAATGCACCATTTATAGTTGTCAATAATGTAAATAGTGGAGTAGAACAAAATACTATTTTAAGAGGGTTTCTGATTTTGTTTTAAGGAACAAGTTACTGCTATGTATCTTATACTCTGACAGAAAGAGGAACAATCATAACCTTCTCTTGTAATCATTAGTGGAAGGCAAATGCAGAGCCTATCAAAAGATATCTGCATACATCAGATTATACTAACAGGAGATGACACTATCCTGATCAAATGAAGGAAATGATAGTGTGGGGGGATGAATCCTCCTTAGATAACTAATAAGACAAATTACATAAAACAATGATTTTATTCCCTAGATCATGAATGTTGATTTTTATAAAGGCCAACAGTTAAGTTTGAAACAGGAAGATGCTGATAGCAGATCTCAAAATTAGGATTGCTGTAGGTGAAGTATGTTGATGAAGAAAATGAAAAACATGCATGTAATAATCTCCAGTTTATAAATAAAAGTATAAGAATCTGACTGTCAAGTTTTTAAATGAGTCACCAGGTTAACTGCGTAACTTGTTAATGATATTTTAAACACATTAGTAAAGATTATGCTCCTTGATTGGCAACTGAAAACAATTTTGTCATTTGTCAGACACCATCCTATGTCATTTAGAAGGGGTTCATCAAGGGAGATTACGTCACTCATTCATGTTAAGGCAAAATGATTCAGAACCCTGTTTAACAATTAGTTTTGATACATCTCAATGCACACTCATTATCTAGGTGCTAGTTCACATAGACAGAATAAACTTACATCCTTCATATAGTAATAACCATCACCTTGACCAATCATTTGCCACACTCAGTAAAAGTACTACATCACATCTATTACATGTGCCTTTATAGCTTAGTAGTAAGCCTCAGAAATATGAATGCCGAGCACTGTTTCTGTGGCACATCCATGTCAAAGATAGTTAAAGTGCCAGAGACTCACTGTGTGTGCCATTGTATGACAGAACAAAAACAGAAGCTTACAAGGAAACCGGAGTGTGCCTGTGTACTATGCAAAGTTTGAAAATCATGGAAACAAAGCCATTCATCTAAAGTAAAAAGAGTATAAAACAGATGGCTTATCACTGACAATCTTTTCTCAAGAACAAATACATAGCCATGATATACTGACTAGACATACAAAATGACTCAAAGTTTTAAAAAAGACAAAGTATGTCTTTCAGATACATAATTAGATGCAACTAATTTCAAAGGTCAGTTGTTTTAATTAGCTGGAGACACGTATCAGTATTTTTTTCCTGAAACTCAACCTGGAAACTGATATTTTCTCCTGTTTTGTAAGAAAACACTTTGTCTACTTTAAAAAGTTTTCTAATCATTGTATGTCTGCCTCTCATGTAGGATTAAAGCCTGACTTGTCTTGAAAGAATCTTTCACCAACAAAAATCTCGAGGGGACAAAATGGAGCTTGTACAGTTCCACCTGAACAAGCGTCTCAGTGTTGATGAGGCCAAGTGAGATGAAGGCAGAAATTGGAACAATTATCCATTCCCTGAAGGAAAATAAGAAACTTGACTTGTGTCTTTATTTTACTCGATAATCTCAAAAGAGCAGAATACTGTCATTAAAAACACAATGCCTGGACAATCTTCTTCTGTCATTTAGTGTACCCAAGGGCAGTTTTTAGTGGAACCTAATGTTGACCTTGAGGTGTTTCTTTTTCTTTAATGTCTTTGAAAAGAGGGTGTGAGACAAAGGCATCCGCTATTATTTTCTTTGACTGCAACCTCCTTTACAAAAGGACACAAGAGACATAAATCTCTATAGTTGTCTGCAGCAATTAGAGCTAAATACCTGTCTTTCTTCTTCTCTGTTACGTGGGGTCACTTAGAAATCAAGACTAATACTGAACTTGCCATAACTTTTATATTACAGTCACTTTTCAGTGCATTTTAAACAAATTCAACTGTCTCACCATTAATTTTTGCCTTTATTTACATACATACAAATATTTCAGGCATGGGAAATAAAGCCATTCTAGCCTGCCAAAATACCAGAACAATCATTCCTATAATGTGTCCAACATTTTTTAAAACTATTTAAACTAGTGCTTGCTTTAATATAATTTAATAGTCCTCCATCAGTTACAAATACAGAACTTTGTAATGGTATGAATATCGACTCTATACTTCTTCAGTTGATGCACAAACGCTTCTTCATAAGTCACCTTTGTTATGCTTTCTATGAATTCACAGTTTTGGCTAAAACAAATAAAAGCAAATGCAAGCAACATTTTAAGCTGCAGAAAACAATAGTATGGAGTCAGTACAAATTCTGATATCACATTACAGACAGTCGCACATAAGGGAGCATAGCAGTACATACAACACTGATCTCATGCAGCCGTGTGATGTAGTGCAACAGATGACAAAGCCGCAGCAGTCAGTTACCCATAGCGATGAAGTGGCCATTACGGAATGATAAAGATTTCACAGTGTTACCTGCTCTGGGATGAGTTCTAAACTAGTATATACACATTCTTTATTAAAGCATTCAGAGGCTCACTGCCCAGCTTAATGAAGGATGCTTTTCTTCACTGATGTATGTTTTCTATAGATTTTTTCAATAATAAAGTGTTCCACAGTTTCAGAATTCAGTAGGCTGTCTTTCTTGTCATTTTGTAAATTTCTGTACTTACTTCAGTGAATCACATCTATCCTATATTTTAGCAATACTTAAGATTATTTTTGTCTTGCAGCTGTTACAACCACCATTGTCAGAGAACAAAAATTTGTTTCTACAACAGATAACAGAATTAGAAAAGTGTTTTATGTTATGCAAACAGATGTGCATTAGCAGTCATAAACCATACTAAATGTCAATGCTAATTAAAAGTATACTTTAAATACTATTATACAACGACCCCCTATTAATATTCAAAAACGTGCACGCTGATTGGTCAGCGTGCACATTGTAAATCTGAGTTATAGTAATGGAAAAAGGTCCGGTTGCCCGGACTTTTTTCATTACTATAACTCTTACAGCAACACTGTCTCGCTATGTTAAACGAGTTTAACATAGCGAGACAGCTTTAAAAAAAAGCAACGGAGATTCTCTGTTGCTTTTTTAAAGCTGTCTCGTTATGTTAAACCCATTTAACATAGCAAGACAGTTTGTAAAAAGCAACAGAGATCTTGCTTTCTCCGTTGCTTTTGCCCACAGCTCTGATGTACTGCGTAGGTATATGCATGCGCAGTACATCAGAACCGCTGCAGAATATCAGACAGCTGCGGAAGGGCAGCAAGGAGGCATTATACAATGCCATTATTTAAGAAAAGTAATTATTTTTTTTCTTAAATAATGTCATTGTATAATAGCAATAACCCACTTCTGGGTGTGGATAATGCTGGATTTACCCAAGGTTGGCTTTGTTTGGCCACTCGGGCTTCGCCCTCGTGACCAAACCACACCAACCGTGGGTAAATCCAGCATTACCCACACCCAGGCGTGGGTTATTGCTATACTGACTCATGTTTCCTTACAGGTAAACAACTGAAAAGGGTACTCTGACACATATTACAAAAAAAAAAAAAAACCACTCAGTTCTTTTACTGTCAGACTAGCCTTATCAGAATTAATCTCTGCATTTAGGTCCACAATTCACAACTGCGACAAACTTTAATATTTCTGTCAATGAAGGAGCATTTAAAACATTCGGTCAAGATCTTGTGATTTTCAAGCAAGACAATTTGTCTTGCCCCTTTCCTGGGCTATGGAGGACTCTAGTCTGCACTTTATCAGTGGTTTCTCTCACAATAATGGTCACTTTAGCAGGCAGTGTTTCAACAGTGTCAGCACTGCTGCTGTCTGGCCAGTTACTGAAAGATCTTTTGTCCCTGTGTTGAGTAGAGAAGGATAACCATTTTGGCATTTGCATTTGATTATCAGGAGAGGGAGTTTTGTGGCACTTTGCTGTTTTTCTAGAATGACTTTTACATTGTTTTTGCTCACCTATTTGTGCCTTGATCAGCCTTGATGTGCAGGTGATTCACATCATCCCTCCCTCTTTCTTTCTGTTGTTTTCATGGGCTGATGTGTGAGCCCTAATGGGCCACATACTTTCCTCCCCTTTCTAATCAGTACTAGTAGATAAAGAATGCGAAAAAACTAACACAAAATACTAACACACACACACACACACACACACACACACACACACACACACACACACACACACACACACACACACACACACATAATTAAAAACACAGGGTAAGAATATAGGAAGTCATAGGAGACCAGGTAATTGCTGCATTGTGTGGAGTTTGTGTCTTCACAGTTGACACCTTTGGTGAGGGGCCACAGCAGGCATGACAAAGCTCTCTGCCTCAGAATCACTTCAGACTGTTTTGGTTCTTTGATAGGAAAGAAAGGGAAAACTAAGGTGTAAAAAGCCTGCAGCAGGCAGCACAGGAGTGGCAGCTGTCTGTCCGCACTCACAGCCTTGGCATAGTCTTCCTCCTCCCTCCTCCAAAAAAAAAAAGAAAAAAAACAATCAATAAAAATAACAAAGACAGAGAGCTTACGAAAGTGGGTTGTGTCATTTTCAAATTCCCTGTTGGCAAAGTAGTTTAGCAACACACACAGGCTGACACACTACTCATCGGCAATCTTATTAAATTAGTCACACTCTCACCATTTGGTGGGACCTCCCAACACTTATTCAGATTTTTAAAAAAAATTAATGAGCAAAACAAAGCATAAAAAATACACAGGCAGACAGCATCCACTGGAAGTTAGATCATACTCATTTCAGATACTGGAGGGTCGATTTCTTAAAGTTCATTGAAGTTATTTGTGGACAGTGCTACACGTCGAAAAAAAAGACTTCAGTGCACATGCTGCAGATGTAGTTTCAGAAACCATGCGGAAAGGACTCCTGGAACTTAGCAATTCAGCATAGGATAATTACAGATTCCATGCAAGCTTGTCTGATTCCAAAACACATTGTGCATTTACAGCGCAACTTAAATGCGACCAACTGCAAAGCCAACACTTTCAAAAATCCTTTGTGCATAGGTTCTTAGGTTCATCAATGTGTACTAGGCTAATGACTCTGGAGACTTTACTAGCATAGCCCATAGGATTACCCTGGCATCGTGCCACCCAACTTTAGTTCCCAGTTCTGTTGAGACACTGGAGTGATCCCCAGGGTATATTTTCTATTTCCCATCCACTCATCAAGATTTCTCTTCAAGAAGGTCAGTGAGGTGCTCTGTTTGACATCTATGGGAAGTCTATTCCATAGTATGGCCAGTCTCTAGGTTATGAACCTGTCCCTCCAGCACATTCTATTGATTGTGACAATGAGGTTGAGGTCTCTGGAGCATGTGGTGTGGAGGGATTGGGATTTCTTTTGATGTAGCATTTCTAACAGAGTTGGGCCAGATGTGTTTTTTTAATTCAAGTAGAGATTGTCTCTAAGTAGGCGGTATGAGACAGAGAATAGTTGGAGCTTTTTGAGTCTGTCCATATAGGACAAGTATTTAAGGCCTAGGATCCTCTTTGTGAGGTACTTTTGTGGATTCTCAAGTTGTTGCAGGTGTCTAGTGAGGTACATGCCAAATGGGGCATAATACACGATGACTGGCCAAATGAGGGAAGAGTAGATGGAGACAATTACCTTTTTCTTCCTGGATGCAAAACCCTTAGTAATGAGATGTGCCACATAGAAGGACTTTCTGACCAGAGCGGCAATGTGGTGGTTAAAAGAGAGGTTGCTGTCAACCTGTGTTCCCAGATCTCTTATAACACCTTCTGTGTTCAGTGGACTACCATTGATGTGGTAATTCATGGGAACTGGGTTTTCCCAAAGAGGATGGTGACACGTTTTTGGCATTGAGCTTAAGGCCATGGTTCTGACACCAGTTGTTGGTCACTGTGAAGCCTTTCTGTAGGATGTCAACATCACTTGGGGAGTTAATAATGGCTCCCAACTTCCAATTGTCTGTAAACATTGTCAGCCAGACTCCCTTCATGTTGGCCTGGACTTCAGAGAAGTAGATGCCAAACAGGAGAGGACCCAGGCCCAAACCCTGTGGGACTCCACTCGTGACTGGTCAGCAGTCTGACTTGGAGTCAGCTACTTTCACACTGTGGGTTCTATCTGTGAGCCAATTTGCAACCCACCTAGTGATAGAGGGGTTGATGCCTAAAAGTGAGTTTTTCTATGATTCCTGAGTGGGGAATGGTATCAAAGGCCTTGGCCAGATCAAGGTAGGCTGTATGAACCACCTTGCCTTCATCCACAGCTCTGGTGACTGACTCAAAGAAGTTGATCAAGTTGAGCAGGCATGATCTACCCTTCACAAAACAAAACTGTGTGGGATCCAGAGTTTGGAGATTCCCTATATCCTTGTTTATTAGGTCCATGATGATGCATTCCATAGCTTTGCATATCAGACTTGTCAGGCTAATTGGGTGATAGTTCCCAAGGTCTGTAGTCACTCCTTCTTTGTGGAGAGGGATGACTATAGCAGTGTGCCATTCGGTAGGGACAAAGCATGAGGTGAGGCTGTGATTGAACAGGGCACACAGGTGAGGTGCCAGTTCACTCTGTAATTCATGTAGAACACAGGCAGGGATATTGTCATGTCCCATGGAAGCTGTATTCTTGGCCTTGGACAGTGCTGTTTTAATCTGTGCAGCAGTAATACTGGGTGCCTGGCAATCTACTGGTATTATGATTGTTCTTTGGGGGGGGGGGATGAAGTTTGCACTGAATTTGTCAGCCAGTATATTGGCAAAATCTGTTGGCTCGGTATAGGAAGCACCATTGTGCAGTAGCTCAGAGTAAATCTGAGTATTGCCATGGACGTTCTATACATAACTTTAGAAGGCCTTGTGGTTGTCTTTACTTTCTGCTGCAATACTGTTTTCATAGCTAGCTTTAAAGGATTTGATGACAGATCTCAACTTTTTGTTGAGGCTGATAAGGGAGTTTTTCAGTCTTGGGGCTTCACCTTATTCAGCATCAGTTTCCTCCTTCTGTTGTAGAGTTTGTTTATGGCAGGTGACTATCAGATTGGCTTCCTTTTTTTGGAAGAGACCGTCTTGGTTCTATTGGGTATGATGAGATCTATGCATTTGTGTACGTGTTCATACAGTGCATTGGGTGCCATGAAGTTAGCCACCTCTGTTTTTAGGATCCCAAATTTAGCTTTGGAGAAGTTTTTCATGGTGGTTACCTTTGTGGGGGATGGGGTGGGGTTGGGAGGGATGCGGATTTCCAAGGTGATCAGTTTGTGGTCAGATCTAACCAGGGAAGAGTTGACTACTGGTGTAGAGCAACGGTTGCCCATGTTAGCAATTACTGGGTCAAGAATGTTGCTACCTCTAGTGGTTGTACAAATGAGCTGGTCCAGGGCATTGGAATTAATAAATTCTAGGAAACTACAGGAAAGTGTATTGGTATGTGAGTAATTTTCCCAAGTTAATGGAGGGGTAGTTGAAGTCGCCCAGTATGACAGTGTTAGATTGGACACTAATATTCTCCAGAGTGCTTAGGAAAGTGGAGTGTGAGTCTTGGGACATTGTTGGGGACCTATAACAGGCAATGACCTGAATCGCTGTCTTACCCAGTGTTAGCTGCACCTGAAGTATCGCTGATGCATTATGTTGGCCTACCAGCCTATAGGTGTGTGCATCCTTTATGGTTATGGAAACACCACCACCTTTGGAGCTTTGGTCCAAGTTCTGAGGCCGAAAGGTGTGGAATCAGTTATATCCTGGTAGTACAGGGCTGCTTTCTGCTGCCTTGAACCAGGTCTCTGTTACAGCAGAAATGTTGATGTTCTCCATTTTAATGAGTGCTTCAAGCGAGTGCATTTTGAGATTTAGACTTCTAGCATTAAGCAGCATGACCCTCAGATTGCATTTTTTGTAGCTGTTACGGTGGTAATTTGGTCTTAGGAACACCTCCTAAAAAGACACTATAGGTAGGTTGCAAAAGCCTTGGCCAGTATCTGGAAGCCCAGGGGTGACAGATGCAAGATATCTCTCGCAAAGCATTGAGGTCTGTCAGTCATGTCATCGCAGGCAGACATATAGTGCATCCCCTTAGAATGACACCAGAAACTTAGCCAATTATTGAAATCAATCATTTTCTGCTTGTACTGTGGTATCATTCTGGGTGATGGTAGGAACCTGCTCAGGGCTAGGGTCATACCCATTTGGGCTACATAATCTGAGAGCTCCTCCATGTCTCTTTTCATGTAGTCTAGGGAGGTATGTCTCAGGTCATTCACATTCACATGTACAATGACAAAGTCATATTTGCGCCTGTTGTTGAGGGACCAGAGTGTGTGCATTATGTGGTGGATCCTGGCACCAGACAGGCAGCTAACTGTTACTTTCTCCTTATTCAACCTAGTGAGTGAGACATCAGTGTGCCTCATTATCGAGTCACCTATGACTAGTGTGCTGGGCATGCTGTTTTTCCTTAGGGGCTTTGGTTGAGTGGCACACTGTTTAGTAGAGTTATGTGTCTCGTGATTAGTGTTGTGTTGTGGTGGTCGAGTGCATTTCTGTCTTGGAGGTATCTGCTGTTTGGGTAGACTTTTATTGAAATCCTCTGTGAAGGAGGGTGTGTGGTTTGTGTTTTTATGTGAAGGCAGTGCTGGTGTGTGTTCTGGAGGGCTATGTGTTCCATGTGGTGTGGTGCAAGTGTTGACCTTCTCCTCTTGACCGGCTATTCTGGTCTTGGCTGAAGAGTCCATGGCTTCCAATTTGGATATATAAGTGCATCTCTCGCAAGTCTGAGTGTTGGGAGGTAAGAGGAGAGGTTTGTCGGTGTACATGAGGCAGTTGCTACATTGTCTCAGAATTCCCAAGTTCACCAGGTTAATAGGAGAAGGCACAGGGAAATGACCTTTAGACATGCCTGGAGGGGTGAGCATTTATAATGAGTACTGGCGTTGTTTCACTGTAGAACATTTAGTGCTGGTAGCACTTTTGTGTGCTACAATAATTGCTTCAAGAAGTCTGGTATGGCAAAGTGCTAGACTAATAGCAAAAGTGCAGGTGAGGAGAGATTTAGCAGATCTAAGGGAAAAATTGAAGAATAGACTTTGACACCTCTCAAAAGTTTACAAACAATCCTGGAAACAGCAAATATGTATCTGGATAAGACTAGCTAAAAGAAAGGTGGGAAACAAGCGCAAACACGTGCTTTTAAACCAGAAAGTTAAAAGAGAAGGAAAAACTGTCCAAACCTCCAATAAACTACAAATTCTGGGCCAGAAACCACTCCTCTTGTGGTAGATAGGGTACCTAGTGCTTATCACTCCCACTAATAAGCTAGAAGGCTTCCCTCCAACACAGAAAAGCTTGAGGGGACTCCGAAGTTTACATACAGTCCTGGATATACAAATCTGTATCTGGACTAGACTAGTTACAGGAAAGGCAGGAAAAGCGCAAATGCGGGTTTTAGACCAGAAAGTTGAAAGAGATGGAAAAAATTGCCTGAACGGCCAATAAACTACAATTTCTGGGCCAGAAACCAGTCTTCTTGTGGTAGATAGGCTACCTAATTCTTACCACTCCCACTGACAAGCTAGAAGGCTTCCCTCCGACACAGAAAGGTTTGGGGGGCTCAGAAGCTTACAAACAGTCCTGGATACAGCGAATCTGGATTTGGACTAGACTAGTTATAGGAAAGGTTACAAATAGTCCTGGATACAGCAAACCTGTATCTGGACTACACTCGTTATAGGAAAAGTGGGAAACAAGTGCAAATGTGGGCTTTTAAACCAGAAAGTTGATAGAGATGCAAAAAACTGCCCAAACGGCCAATAAACTACAATTTCTGGACTAGAAACCACTCCTCTTGTGGTATATAGGCTACCTAGTGCTTACCTTTCCCACTGATAAAAACTACTACATAGGTGGTAGTCCCCTAAATACGGAAGGCATAATAAGGGATCTGGGGACCCAAGTAGATAGTAATCTCACCTTTGATAATCACATTGCCAAAGTGATTAGAAAATCCTTCTACATGGCCCACCTAATCACAAAAGGGTTCACATCCAGATCAAAAGAGGTCATTGTGCTCCTCTACTCATCACTCATCAAACCCATCTTAGAGTACAATGCCCCGTTTGGGATGTACCTTACAAGACACATGTAACAGCTGGAAAGACCACAGAAGTACCTCACCAAGAGGATCAATGGCCTCAAAGAGATGCCCTATGCAGCTCGACTAAAGAAACTCCAGTTGTACTCGGTTGCATACTGCCTACTCAGAGGTGATCTCTGCCTGACATACAAGGCCAAGTCCAACCCAGAAATGATGGACCTGCTCCACCTAAAGAAAACCTTATCCCCTTAAGTCACATGCTCTAGGTATCTAAACCTCACCACAGCAATAAATAGGACGTGCTGGAGGGATAGATTCCTGTCCCAGAGACTTCCCATGCTTTGGAACAAGATCCCAATCTACATTAGGCAGAGCTCCTCACTAACACTCTTCAAAAGAAACCTTGACGAGTGGATGGGAAACAGAAAGTTTACCTCGGGGATCACGTCAGTGGCTCTGCTGGACAGAGGCACAGGGAACTAATCTAAGGGGGAGGCGAAAGCCAACACATTCTGGCTAGGCTTATAAATGCCTTCGGACAGATAGCCTTGTACCCTCCTATGAACCTATGAACCTATGATAATCTAGAAGGCTTCCCTCAACACAGAAAGGCTTGGGGGGCTCAGAAGCTTACAAACAGTCCTAGATACGGACTAGCTACAGGAAAGGTGGGAAACAAATGCAAATGTGGCCTTTTAGACCAGAAAGTTGAAAGAGATGGAAAAACTGCCCAAACAGCCAATAAACTATAATTTCTGGGCCAAAAATCACTATTGTGGTAGATAGGCTACCTAGTGCTTACCACTCCCACTAATAAGCTAGAAGGCTTCCCTCCAACACAGAAAGGCTTGGGGCTCTCAGAAGCTTACAAACAGTCCTGGATACAGCAAATCTGTATTTGGACTAGTCTAGTTACAGGAAAGGCAGGAAACAAGGTTAGAATTTTTTTTTTACAGAAAAGCAGCTAACACAGCACTAAAACAATTCAACTGCAGTGCAAACTCTATGGCCCACAAGAAGTAGAAACTATTACTATGGATTCTGCTTTATCCTGTAACAATACAGAAAAAATGAAACCTGCAGTTAATACACTGCAACAGGCTGCAGTGATACAAGCCATAAATGAAGATGTGGCAGCGATTCTTAGAAGGCAGCCAGCTAGAGTAGGAGGAAGTCTGCAACTAAACCAGTTGTTAGACCAGCAAATAATTGACTGGTACTGGCTAGACATACAGCTGGTGCAGACTGTCTGCAACATGTGTGCCCCATGCATGTCTGTGTGTATGCTGCAAGGAAACCCTATCCCCTTGAAAACAAAGTGTGTCTCAGCCTGGGTGTACTTGCTTCTGGGACATTTCAGAGACAAATGAGGGATGTTGTGGGAGTGTCATAGACAGCTGCCAGGCATGTTCTTGCAAAATTCCTGACAGCAATGTGCAGGAATGCGGATGCCTACAGCCATCCTCCATCTATCCTATGGAGTGGAGAACTGTCATGCACCAATTTTACATCATTGCAAACTTCCCCCATGTACTCGCTACAATAGATTGTACATACATCCCAGTGAGACACCAGTACATTCTGAAATAGACCAATACATAAACAGAAATGGCTGGTCATCCCTGAAATGCCAGGTTGTGTGTGCCAAAGATGGCAGGATAACAAAACAAATAGCATCCTACCCTGAAAGTGCCCATGATGCTGCCATATGATGGGAAAGTGGACTGAGGGTTGAATTCCAGCAAGGTGAAATACCTGAGGGACTACTTCTAGATAAGTACAGGATCACAGCTAGGGTCTCAGCTAAGGATATCCCTCCCAACAGTATCCATGCTGACAAAATGTGTGTTTACTCCCCACAGCAGGTGTCTGTGGTTATCCACTTAAGCAGTGGCTAATGACCATGTACCATGAACTATCCAACCTCGCAGAGAATGCCTACAGTGGAGCACACACAACAACCAGAAACACCACAGAGTGTTATTCTGAAAGCTAGGTTCAGATGTCTGGATGCATTCTTGGGTGCACTGCAATACATAGCTGAGAAGGCAGCACAGATGATAACGGTGTGTTCCATACTGCACACTATGCTAACTAAAGCACAAGGTGGTCTTCCATCTGCAGGTGTGGGAGAACTATCCCCAAGAACCCTGGATGTCTGAAGATGACATCCTGCAGGTTTCAGAGGAGAAGCAGGTGGATATAGTGGCAGAAGACACAGGCATAGACAATGTAGGCTGTGACCACAAGTGCAGACGCAGGGCTACACAATAGTGTCTGATACACAACTCTGACTCATGACAAGTCACATGTACATGAGTACACAGATCAAACATTGATGTTCAGGTGATGCTCCACCACAACAGCATGGATTGCATCTAATGGACATTACCCACTAGATGTATGCACTGAGCATCAGACATAACAACATAATCATAACATATAACATTATGAACATCTGCAAATCTGTCACAACCGGGATCATCAACTCAGGTTATAACTGACACATTCATGCATACAGACTTAGATTGTTGTATCAGTGTATGGCACATGATAAGGGGGACACATCAATGCTACACATTCCTGTCTGTCCACTATAAAAAGCAGCAAAAAGGAAAATAATGAGGGACATAATGCAGAACTTTTAATATCACAAGCAAAATATATCTCTGTAAAGTTGTGAAGTATGGATGAAGGAATGTAATAAATGTAGTCAGCTATGATTATCAAAAATGTTGGACTCACATTCCATCTGACTTGTAAATGAACACAGACAAAAGACATTATTGGTGTTCTGCATAGCAATCATCATCACGACTGGACACTACTGGATAGTCTAGGTTGAACACACTGATGTCTCACACTGCAGTCTGGTCTGCTCTTACCATGCACAGAAACATTTTGCCAAGGTTGCTCTATATGGGAGACTGATGGGGTGACACCATCACGTGGAGGTGAAGGAGAATGACTGCGAATTAACTCTCTGGTATTGACTGCCGGGCCCACAGCAGATAGGTCAGCAAAGGAAGTGTGTGCATGTTGGAGCATAGACATTGATGCCTGATGGGCAAGGTTGCTTCTGCTGAGAGGGGCCTGCCTCTGCCATGTGGTAATTGGCTAAGCACAGTCAGAGTGCACAGAATCCTACTTGTACTATGAATGCTGTAGTACTGTAGAGGCCAGGGATACTACTAAGTGTGCCACAGATAACGTACTTTCATTCTGTGCAGCCAGTAATACCTTGACCTCACCAAGTCTGTGCTCATGTCCCTCTTACAGAACACCCAGCTGGTGTGCAACATGATTTGTGACACAGGCAAGTGCATAGATGTTAGATCCATGACATTGCTGGGAATATTTATTCTGTAGGAGTAGGCGGGCACCCTCTGACACCTGCCCATACACACCAGTTGCAAGCCTGCTTAGCAGATTTAAAATTGGACTGTGGTCCACAGGTGTCATCCTGCCCACCATCTGATGTCCTCTCATTGTCAGAATGGCTGGACAAGTGTTTCTCTGCATCTGAGGCTACAGCCACATCCACATGACTGTCACCATCTAGGCCAGATTGTATCACCATGTCATTCTTCAGTGTGCTAGCATCCATGCTACCATACTGAGACACATCACATCCCATATCCCATATCTTCATCACTAGAGAGGATAATGAAGGATACAGATAGTTGATGCACTAAAAGAAGTGACAGATGACACTGATCTGAACAACGTGCACACATCACCTGCTAGATATCATTAAATCACATAACACATATATCTTGCTGCAATGTTACAGATAATACTGACCTACCATTAGGTCTTGTCTGTATATGGGTCATGGAATCTGCATAACAGGGAGTTCACGATTAGGTTACATAACCAACATACATGACATATGTGATGAATACAGGCATAACAGACACCTGACAAGTCCTTGAGGGAAGATGGTATAGAAGAAGAGGGAAGAATCATCAGACCAAACTTTTCAGTCTGAAGTTGGTAAAATACGTGGCAGGACAGTTGACTCAATTGATAGAAATATTAATGCCTTTGAGCCAAGGGCTCAAGTCTTTTGCTTTGGGGCATAGTGGTCCTTCTCAACAGGAATCTACCAGGGGCAGAGAACCACCCTCGGCACAGAACGACAATGGTACAATCCGAATACCAGATGGCGGAAACAAAACTGATTCTACAGCTAACTTTTTCATACTCCTCAAGTTTTACATTCTAACAGCATTTCCAGGGAAAACTCTTCACCTAAGGGAAATATTAACAACACAATGCCTCAGTCCACATTTCAGGAATGGCTTCAGTACAAACTGAATTTTGATAGCATTGTAAGAGGCTCAATAATGGCTGATAACAATGCCACATATTCAGATTCTATAGAGGCACTACAATCAGTTCTCTACAGGTACAAAAGTTTACAATTGGACAATATGTACCTGCATGAATGTCTTAAGAAATTTATAGTGCCTAAGGGACTAAGGATATTTAAATATCCAGATAATGTTATTGTTGGCAGTGATTTTCACAAAGAACTTGTTAGAGCATTTGATAATTGTGGTTTGGAAATAGTTCAAGCCATTATAAACAAAAATGAAAAAGAAATTTTCAAACTTCATTGTGACATAGAAAGATATAATGACATTGTGGTTAATGATTTATTGTTCACTGCAGAACAGGAAAAGAAAAAATACTATGATATTAGGGTGCAGGTTGATAAAAAATGTCAAGAGATTCTTAACAGAAAACACAAAAAGTTGAATAGGGATATCAAAGAATATCAGGAAGGTTTGCAATATTCAGCACCCCCTCCTATGTGCTCTGGTTATTTAAGGGACGGTCATGACATTCATACCCCCAATGCAGGGGGCTCTGTTTTTGATGTGGACCATCCGGGGGAGGGGGGGTGATGGGTTTAGTGATAACCATGAGGTGCAGGAACCTCTTCTAAGGCGGTCCGAGAGGATTCGCAGTCAATGTAACAACCAAGATTCTAACCATTTTTACCAAGGAAATTACCCCTACAGGGGGGAGGGGGGTTCAGCAGGAACAGGAGCAAGAGCAGGAACCAGAAATGGTAAACACTGTACCCCCTATAGTTGTAGACTATGAGGGAGAAAGTTTTCGGGTCATAAGTCGGGCAGGCTTTCGTATATATAATTACAGTGACTTTCTGGTCACCAATACATTTTTTTGATTTATTCACTAAGGGTTTCAAATATGTTCCACAATGGAATAGTAATATTACTAAAGTTATTATGGATCTCAAAATTTTTATTAGAAAACTTAACTTGGAAAATCTTTTTGGATCTGAAACCCAATATGTGGATACTTCTACCCCTACTAGGTACAGTTCTTTCAATCCGCCTATACACCCCCAGTTGAGAAATATTGAAATTAGAATTGAGGAACAAATTAGAAACATAAATAGATACAATAGATTTGTACCCAATCTAGAAAGAGCTGAACACGATTTACTCCTTGAACTGGGCCACAACCCCAACATTAGGGTCATGGAACCAGACAAAGGGGGTGGCATAGTCCTTATGGATAAAATACTATATGAAGGTAAAATGTATGCCATTCTACATGATGACACTTGTTATAGACCAGTACCTATTAATAAGATTAATATTTCATACAAAAAAATAGATTTATCCATTAAGGACTTAATTGATCAAGAGGTAATAGACTATAGCACATACACATATATTGACAACGAGAATCCCAGGGTAACTACAATATTCGGGGTACCAAAAATTCACAAAGATGTTGAGAACCCGCCTTTAAGGCCCATTGTCTCTGCTCAGGTATCTAAGATGTCTCCCTTATCTAAGTTCCTGGATTGGAAGCTTAAACAAATGTGGGGTAGGGAGCAGAACCTACTTAAGGACTCTTGGGAATTTTTATGTAAAAGTATTCCCGATTTTAATGTTCCCAATCTACAATTTCTCACCATAGATGTGGTTGACCTTTTCTCTGTTATACTGCATGAGAAGGGACTACACTGGTTAGAAGAAGCTATGAGAGACAAGCCACAGGCCAGTGATAATGACATCTTTCTTGTTATGGAATTAGCAGATTTAGTATTGCAACTGCGGTGGTGGTGCTGCGGTAGCATTGTCGCCTCACAGTTAGACGCTGCCCGTTTGATTCTCAGTTAGAGCGTCTTCTGTGTGGCAACATGCGCGAATGGGTGTTCCTTTGTTGAAGGTTGTGCATTAGGCCCGACAAGTCAGCATGTAAAAATCTATTGCCAATCATTAGCGGACCGGAGTTCTGCTGTGGTGACCCCTAACTGGGAAAAGCCAAAAGACACAACAACAACAACAACAACAAGTATTGCATAACAATTCCATATATTTTTCTGTGGAATATTTTAAACAGATATCAGGAGTGGCTATGGGTGCCAACTGTGCCCCATCCTATGCTGACATTATTTTGTCAGTATGGGAAAAGAAGTATATATTAAACAGCGAATACAATAAAAATTGGATATTCTATTCCAGATTTCTGGATGATAACTGTATTTTTGGACAGGTATGACAAGTTCAATAGAGAAGTTTATGAAATATTTAAATTCCACTACAGATTTTTTGACCTTCACATATCAGGTCAACACCCAGTGGGTTAATTACTTGGATGTATCTCTGAATGTGCAGGATACTGGTTTTAAATCTTCCATCTACAGGAAACCTACCTTCTCAAACATTTACATCCATTACAATAGTTCTCATCCTAGACATCAGAAGAAGGGCATGGTCAAATGCCAATTTGTTAGGGCATCACGTATGACTTCTGATGACTTGGATTACCAACAAGAATGCTCAAAACTTACCAGAATGTTTCAGGAGAGAGGATACCCTGAGGAATTTATTTCAAGTATCCATAATGAGGTTATGGATGGTAGGAATGCCAAACACAAACCTATTTTGGGCACAGGTAAGGTAGAAAAACACCACGAGAGAAGGAGGGCAACATGATTTTACCAATGGGTATAGTAAAGCCTTTGTTACTGAATATAGTGCCAATTCTGGTATCATTAGGAAAATAATAGACAAAGAATGTGAAAGTTTTTTGGGATATTATTGACCTTAGTAATTTAAAAGGAAAAACAGTAAGAACAGTGTTCCGTAAAGGGAACAATATTAAGAACATACTGGAATATAAACCCAGTGTCAATAGATTTTCAAACCAACGCGAAGGTAATTATAGGTGTGGAGCCTGTTCACAATGCAAATATATATCACATACTGATAAAATATACATTGCAGCTAGAAATAGATGGATAAGGGCAACAACTTATTCTAACTGCAATAGTCAAGGGCTGATATATATATATAGCTACTTGTCAAAAATGTCAAGGGTTTTATGTCGGTAAAACCGAAAGACACCTGAAGAGAAGGATATATGAACACTTCTATGAAGTACAGAAACAAAATCCTAATAATGCCCTGTTTCGGCATACTTTGACATGACATCAGGCCAGGTTTGAATTTGTTGTATTAGAGATTAAGTACCGAGAAAACAGAGGGTTTCCTGGGAGAATAGATTAGAGCATAGGAAAACCTATTGGCAAATTCTCCTAGAAGCAAATAAAATACCTGGGTTGAATGACACTATCCCCCGGATTCATGAAGCTCGGCGCAAGGCCGGCATAAGCCTTGCGCCGGCCATGCAGCGTAGATGTGGAGTAGTCGCGCCATATGCATATTAACGAAGGCGCGCAGCCACCACAGCCACGTGCATAGGAAACGTGCGCGAGTGCAAGGGGCGTATCGAAGTTGCGCAGGGAGGCATGTCAATGTCGGCTTCCGAGGAGCAACCTAAACTGCTGAATATTATATTCCACCAGCAATAGTAATCGTACCTATCAGTGTCCGTGGATACTGAAACGTATGCAAAGCAGAGTCCCTGCGAACAGAAAATGAAGACTCAAACACAAATGCACAGTAGGGAATAACGGGTCCCTACCCATGAACAAATGACAGGAAAACCGTGTGCCTGTAGTCCAACGTAGTGTAGATAGCTATACCATGTGGAAGTGAAATGTATCAGATGCTAGCGCGCCGCCAGTAGGTACGTTCAGTCCAACGGAAAGGGTCACCAGCCGACCCATAATTTGAGGGAGGGAACATAGCTGTGCAGATGTGTCCATATCAAATTACATGAGGAGAAATGTAGATATAGGTAGTGACCGTATGTCTGAATCATATCCCACAAGCCATGTAATAGTCACATACAAAAGGTATGTCCGTATTTCACATACCAAATGTGATAGGAAATAGCACACGCATGTAAACGAAACAGAGGGAGCATATAAATGAGCCATAACAACACAGACACATGTAGGCCGAAAGGAACAGTATGATCCGTACCATCGACCAAGATTACCACCTGTCCCACTTTGCAAGCGACAGTCCCTCTGTGGGCAGATGTGTTCTGACACAAACATGTAAAACTGGCAAATGTCCAGAGAATATAGGACATAATTCTTCTGTAGACGTCATGCAATAGTTGCATTAAACATAATTCACTGGACGTATAATACAGAAATGTCATAACAAACAGAATAAGATACCGAAATGCTACAAGAATAAGCTTAGATATTGGCAAGAATTGTAAGTTCTATCTGCCGAACTGACCGTGGGTATGTGTCGGCCTGTAAAATATGCTGTGTTCACCGCAACTTTCACAGTAGGGTTGCCACCCTTACAAATGGCCAAAGTGGGACATGTTTGGTACAGACATCAGACTGTACAGGCCGACACATACCCACGGCCAGTACAAAGGACAGAACATAACTGTTTTGCCTACAGAAAAGCGTATTCCTGTAGCATTTTAGTTGCTTAGTCTGTTTCTCATAACAGTCAGGTATTTTAGATACAGAATTAACTGTTTAATGCAACTATCACATAAAATATAAGAAATATGTTTGTCCTAAAGTCCCAGGACATTTTCCATGTTGACAATTACATGTCAGGACACAACTGCCCAAAGAGGGACTGTCCCTCGCAAAGTGGGACAGGTGGTAATTGTATGTCACACTGTGGACAATTGAAAAGGTGGAAACACAACCGTTGATTGTGGGAAGGCAATGTCCACAATATTCGGACATGCATAAGGAATAGCTTGGACATAGGAAAAGGTGCCATCCTACCAATGAGTAGAACAGGCTGGCAAAATCCAGAAGGCAGCTGTATAATCCGAACGTGTATGTGACACAGTTGAACGGGTAGTACCCGGATACACCAACCAAGTAATGAAAGTGAAGTAAGGGCGTGTACCTATGTGCGTGAGGTATAGCATGTGGACAGCAAACATGGCAGGGTAGTCCACACAACCATAAAGGTACCCAACACATGTAGGGTAGTCAATGTGTAACTCTGGCCATGTCATGGGCCAACAACCAAAGTAGTGATCTATGGGGTGTGAGTAATTCACGTGTGAGGGGTGTGTGTTTAATGGTAAATTCCTCAAAGGCGATACTTGTGTCATATGCAGAAAAGGTAAACCGGAGGTGCATGAGGGGGCAGCAGGTGAAGTGGAAAGAAACACAACCTCATGTAGAAACAGCTGCAAGACAAGCAGACAGGCCATAGTGTAGAACACAATCCCACAAACATATGAATATGGAAATATGCGAGACAAATGTATACATACGGCACCATCACATACCCACAGATGGGTCCTGATGGAACTGGCCATAATAAATGCAACACACCTGGATGCATAATGGCCTACCCAGCATACCCTCCACAACACATGACCTGCCACGATACCAGAACGTCCACCAAATCCAGCCGTACTTGGTCCACTGGTTTGTTGCAGAAACAGCTACACACAGTGACCCCTATGCATATGTAGTAGGTATTGTCACCCTTGGCAGTGTCAGGATTGCAAACCATGTATCCCCTGCAGGTAAAACTCCCTGCACATTTTCGTGAAGCCACAAAAATCTTATGTATCTAACTTGTTTTCGTCTTGACCAATTTTTGGGATACCCCTCCCGGGATGACCAAGTTGTGTAAATAGTAGAATGGGTATGACAACATGATGTCCAATCCAGTAGATATCTGGACACAAGTCAGAACGTGCAGTGGAGGTCCATGACATTGTCCAGCCCTAAGTGGGCATGCATAATCTACCACCCAGGATAAAATACTTTCCCGTGACGCACGTGTCCAGACACGAATAGGTGGGAGAATATAATGCACACATTTGCAAAGTGGAAAATGGCATGAGGGTGAGGAAGACACTACATAAACAGGTCAACCCTTATCAAGTGTGAGGGACACAGACTGTGTGCAGTTGTGACTGACCAAACCTGTCAACCTGTGTGAGCAATATATCTGAACAAAGCCATGAATATAAGTGAGACAAAGGTCCAAATTCAGGGACAATCTGTAAACATATCTCTTAGAAACATAGAATTTGATAGAATAACGGTTTGAACATTGGCATTAATGTCTGGAGTATGAAGTCTGAAACCCAACTGTCTGTCAGCATGTTTCAACTGCAGTCTTTAATGCTGAGCTACTGCTGTGCCAGAACACAACAGCGTATTACAGAGGTCCGTGCCATACCACTCAACTGTCCGGATATTCGCAGAATGACTAGGGTCACCACCTGTCCCACTTTGTGAGTAACAATCCCTCTGTAGGCAGTTTTGTCCTGTGAAAAAAATCAAGACATAGCAAATGTCCTGAGAGTTTATTTCCTAATTTACTTTAATAGTCACATAAAACGGTTATTTTATATATGAATCCTCAATATGTTATGTGAAGTAGCATAAGCAATTCAAATGTCACTAGAATAAGCTATTATATGTACAAAAAATGTTAAAGTTCAGTACTATGCACGGCTGTAGGTATGTTTTGTCATGGAAAATCTGACATCTCTACAGAACATGTCCCACTTTGGGCAGTCAAAAAGGTGGCAACCCTAAGAATGACCACAGGTTTACCCCATAGTGTTGGTGTGTGCCTCCGATAATCTGCACCAGTGTGATAAATAGCTGAGGACTGACGTCAGTAAATAATGAGAAATATCCTGAGTATAAGACTCCACAACCTGCAGAGAAGTCATGCTAATGCAAGACCTAGCATTCTATCAACGTTGTAAGCTTGTAAGAGCAATCGTTAAAATGTGTCCCTAATTGCCCCCCCCCATCGTGTAGGTTTTGCGCAGGTTCAGTGCTCTAAGAGGTATGGTCCGTACATATTTACAGAAACAGCCCTTCACACTTGTGTAATGTACAACCACTTACCTGTAATCACTTCATGTCCAAAAATAACAATCCCCCATATAACTGTATACAGGTAATAAGTCAAATGTGAATGGGAATACTCCTCACCGGGAAGTATGGACTGTAACAAACCCACCCATATGTTATGCCAACAGAATTAGCTGCTGACAGGTGCCCAAACACCTGTGTCTATAAACACAGGTAAAACTTAAAAATACGGAGATAAGCCCTGTCCATATGCTTCTTCTGACATTTGACCTCGGCCAGGGAAGTTCCGTTCACCAGGTGGACAAGCCTAAACCCAGATCACTACATGAGCACCCTGACAATCAAAGACCTGTATGTGGCTGGACTATATGCCTTGGTGTTCTGCATACCCTCGGAGTGATTAACAATGCAGCTGGAGTCCACAGCAGTAGGCAATAGGGAATGCGTAATATGTAGTACCGCCTTTTTCCCAGCAGGAGAATGGATGCCTGTGTCGTAGGTGAAGCGGTGAGGCATATGTTGATGTAGCTAAGTACTATGGGTATGCATATCAATGCAGGAGAACACCAATAGAATAATGGTTCCGGTATCCGGCCAACGTGAATGCAGTCCCGGTTGACCTACGACCACTGCACATATAACTTGAAAGTGTAATTAAAGCGTTCATGCAGTACACACATTTAAATATGTAAAGGTGAACGTGTGTTTCGCAGTAGTCCGTAAACTGGAATACAGATATGTAACTGTTACGGTCAGAATTATGAAAGTTCACGGAAGCACAATTATCTATGAAACATATGTAACCCACAATAAGGATATGCAAGTGCACCTGCGCGTGTGTAATTCGCTCACAGAATAGAAAATGAATGGTGTTTTCCCCACGTTCCATGTACATGGCTCATACCTGTTAAACCCGTAAAGTAAGAAACCGGACAAAGCCATGACAACAACTGGTACAAACAGGGAAAATCCCCAGATATTGCCCTAACAAACATAGAAAGTGGATAGAATAACAAGAGTGTCACTAGCATGGATTCTCTGAAGGGTATGAAGTCATAACCTGAAATGTTTGTCATTATTTACCAACATCAGTCTTTAATGATATGCCACTAACTTGCCAGATAGACACAAGGTTATGAAAAATGGACCACAAATAGGGACAATCCCCAGATATTGCCTAACAAACAGAGAAAGTGGATAGAATAACAGGTGTGTCACTAGCATGGATTCTCTGAAGGGTATGAAGTCGTAACCTGAAATGTTTGTCATTATTTACCAATGTCAGTCTTTAATGATATGCCACTAACTTGCCAGATAGACACAAGGTTATGAAAAATGGACCACAAATGGGAACTATCCCCAGATATTGCCTAACAAACATAGAAAGTGGATAGAATAACAGGTGTGTCACTAGCATGGATTCTCTGAAGGGTATGAAGTCGTAATCTGAAATGTTTGTCATTATTTACCAACATCAGTCTTTAATGATATGCCACTAACTTGCCAGATAGACACAAGGTTATGAAAAACAGACCAAAGATAAGAGGCAAACAGCTGTACATGCAGCGGAAATCTGTACAGTTGAAAGGTATGATATGGAGATATATATACACATATATCCACAGACATAATCCAAAGCAAATTACGAGATGAGGAATGTACAGACATATGTATATATGTACATATATATATATCTATACACACATGATACATGAATAAATATATACACAACAAACATATGTCCCTGTACATATAACACATGTACATAAATAGGTCATGGTATAGCTAATATGGATAGACAGACAGACATGCATGAAAGGAGAATACACCGATGGTTTCCAAACCATTTCCCGGAAAGTACCAGTGTGACAGGGCCTGCAAGATCTATACATTAAGCATGAATATAGGTGTCCCTTGCAGGACCCCAAAAATTGATCCACACGAAGTGCGAACCGCCATAGATGCTAAAGACATCACAGCTGCAACTACGATATAGCTGTACATGCAACAGTAGCAGGTGCAAGGGTAATAACACATGTGTCGATTGAATGTATGACATACGAGCTAATATCCGCAGAGTGGGGAGTGCTCGGAAGTGTCCTCACACTTTATTATCGCTCACATTAAACATGTCTAATGGGTACTGTGGAGGTGTGTCAGGTATGGGAATCATGGGTATGCAGAATTGGGCCAAGGTGCTGGTTGGCACAGATCTATTAGGTACGCCCCATGGGAGTGATCAATATACCTATGTGGGTATAGCACATGCCTATATTCACCAAAAAGATGCAACCCACCCACTGGATATAGTGTAAACCATTGGGGGAAGACGTAGGGACCTATATCAGTGTCATGTAGGCGATTATCATGGATGGACACGCATACGACCAAGATGGTAACCATACCTGCCAGAATGTCAGAATAAGACAGCTGGACTAAGGCATAGTACACGACAGACAAATAGGGACTATAGTAAATATACCTCAGACAAAGTCAGACCGTTAATAGAATAATTGCGTAGTCGGGAATACAAATGTTATGAGAGTTAGTAATCATGAAATAGAAATGTCAGTCATGATTACCTAACCATGCAGTCCATCATGGCTTGCCAGCAATCTATCAGAAAGGCACATTATCATGACAAATGTAACAGAATCAAGGTCAAACCCCAGGGCGTATACCCATAATGTGTACAGGTGAGAGGTATGAAGGTAACCCGTCCTAATGAAATGTACAGAACTAGTGATACTAGGTGGACAGGTGAGAAGAAAGATGTCAGGACAATGACAAAACATGTACAACTCATAAGCATTTTTGTCCACAAATGTGAATTACAAAGTATGGCCTGTGAAAGTCAATGTGGAAGGTTAATAGACTCAAACGACATGTGTCCCTCAGGGTGTCATGCAGTGTCACCGATACAGTGTCCAGTCCACCATACTCGTACGTGAGCTCTGCCACTGGTGGAAAGCGCAAATACCAGCCTACACATAAGGTACATGATGGAATAAGTAGTGTGGATAAGCACCTGTTGGCCTGTGTGAGGAATATAACCCAGTGGGTGGGTGTGTACAGCACTAGGAATGTAATGGTAACTGGCCTGTGATGGCGCCATGTACTGTGTGTATTGGCGTATCTGTACGAATGTGCAGATGTATGCCTCATATGTGTGGTGTGTTCCTCTCACAATCTGTACCTGCATACCTCTCAACTGTACAGATTTTTGCAGAATGTCCAGATTTTTGCTTCATATATTTGGTACATTTTTCATAAAATTGTGGTTTTCTGGCAAATTAGTGCAAATCATTAAAGACTGAAGTTAGAAAATAATGAGAGACATTTGAGTTTCAGACTTCATACCTTTCAGAAAATTCACGCTAATGCAAAACCTGTTATTCTATCAACTTTTTATTTAGTTATTTATTTATTTATTTCAGTTTGATGACCGGGGAGGTCCACTGGGCTCAGGAGCCCATTTTCAGTGGAGGCCCGAGGAGAAAAGCTCCACATTACAAAATACAAAGAAAAAACAAAAATACAAAAGATAAAATTTAACATAAGATTCAAGGTACAGATACATAAGGATGCAGCCGTCAGTCTACATGGTATGAATGCTGGTAATTTGTGATACAGATGCAATATAAGAAATGATGTTTACATAACATATGAGTCATATATTGAAATGGATGATTAAAAGGTTACAAAGAGTCTGAGTCTAGTAATGGCAGAGTGGTAGAACAAGCATAAATGTTAGGGAGGGGAATAAAGGGAGAGCAAACTATTTACAGTATTTACATATATACACAGGACAACAGTAAACAATAAGTAGATATGAACAAGGTTGATAGTAGTAAGAAATTGAATAGCATTACTGTTAATATGTACAGTGAGGAGGCTAGGTGGGGAAAGTGCAGTTGCACTTCCACTTAGAAAACAGGTAGGAATGGAGTAGAATTTTGAAATTATTAGGATTTTCTGTCAATCTTAAAGTAGGAGAGAGTGAGTTCCACTTTTTGGCTAAGGAAAAAGAAAGGAGGTGCTGCCCGGCAGGTCGTTTTGGTTTGTGGACATTGAGTAGGTTTAGGTGGGCCGATCGAAGTGGCCTATTAGGGGTATATGGTTGAAGGATGTTGGATAGTGCAGGACATTTAGAAGGGTTAAATAATAGCCTGTGGGCAGTGGTAAGTTGGAGGTAGTCTAGAAGGTTGGGGAGTTCTAGCCAGTTTAGTGACTGGAGGGCAGAGCAATGATGGGAGGAGCGTTTGGCTTTGGTGGCGAATTTAGAAATTTTGTTATAACAAATTTCCATTTTTGAGGAAGTGGAGGCAGATAAGTTAGTTAATAGAGGGGCACCATACATTAGTGAGGGAAAAAGATAGGTAGTGGCAAGCGTTTGTCTAGAAGAAGGAGAGAGATAGTGGAAGTTTCTGTATAACAGGCCAGGTTTTTGATGTGTTTTCATAATGTTGAATTGAACATGGGTGTCAAATTTTAGGTTTTTATCGATAGTGACCCCAAGAAGTTTGGCATAAGGGACAATTTATATGGTAGAATTGTTAAGGCTTCTAATTTTGAAGGTCTTTTTGTCAAGAGCGAAGGATTTTGTGGGGGGGGAAGAGTAGTATTTTAGATTTGTTAGCATTTAGAGATAGGTGGTTTTGGAGCATCCAGTTCTCAGTGGTAGAGAAGGCATTTTGTGTGTGTGCTAAAAGTTCAGGGAGGTTGGTGGCACAGCAAATTAAGGTGGAGTCATCGGCATATTGTATGATTTTAGTATTTGGGATGGCAGAGTGGAAGTCATTGATAAAGATATTGAAAAGCATGGGGCCACAAATGGAACCTTGGGGAACTCCAGTGGGGGTAGGAAGGAAGTTAGAGGTGCCTTTTCTCCATTTTACAGCTTGATATCTGTTGGAAAGGTAACTTGAGAACCAGGATAGTGTATTGTCGGAGAGGTTAAGGTTAGATAGGTGACTAAGGAGATGAGTATGAGAGACAGTGTCAAAAGCTTTAGAGAGATCAAGTAGGACTGTTGAAACTATTTTGCCAGAGTCACGAGCATGATTGACTATATCTAGGAATGAAAGTAGAGCAGTTATAGTGCTATGGCCAGGACGGAAATCATGTTGGGTGTGAGAGAGGAGGTGGTTTTCAGTAAGGAAAAGCATTAGCTGAACATGAACGCATTTTTCCAGTATTTTTGATATAGGGGAGAGGATGGCTATGGGACGAAAGTTTGAGGTATTATTGTTTATACCACCCTTATGAAGGGGGTGTATAAAGGCAGTACACCACAGCTTAGGGACATATGATTCCTGTATGGATCAATTGATTAGGATGCTAATGGGGATAGCGATTCCATCTGCAGCAATTTGTAATAATTTAGATGGAATATTATCTGGGGCATTTGAGCAAGGTTTCAGTTTGCTGAGAAGTTGTTTTATATATGAGGTAGAGACTGGTTTGAGTTGAAAAGTGGGGGGATGATTGGGTTTAGAGGCTGGGGTAGAGTGACTGAACTGTGAGGATGGGTTAATAGGGAAGGACTTATTTAGTTCAGCTATAGAATTAATAAAGAAGGAGTTGAAAAGAGTAACAATTTCTGTGTCAGATTTGGTAGTATCAGGGCAAGGATTATTTTTGGTGCCTGGGTTGAGAAGAGAATTAATGGACTTCCAAAATTGTTTGGGGTTTTTAGAATGGTTGGCTTGGAGAGTCATATAGTAGGATTGTTTGTCTTTGTATATAAGTCTTTTAGTAAGATTGCGAAGTTGTTTATATTGAAGTAGGGTCTCAGGATGTTTATTATGCTGAGATAATTTCCAGCATTTGTCTCTCTGTCGCATGAGTTTTTTGGTTTCTCTAGTTAACCATGGTATGAATTTAGATTTGATTCTTATAGTTGGAGGAGGTGCTTGGGAGTTAAGTATATTTAGGAAGGTAGAGTTAAAGGTTTCGACGGCACTGTCAAGTGGTAAAGCCTTTAGATTATTCCAGTTAGTTTGTTTGAGGGTATCAGAGAAAGTTATAGGATTAAAGTGAGTTAGGTTGTGTGTATGTAGGTATTGATGCTGGAGGGGGGAGACAGGGTTGCTCGGTGGATGAAGGCTGGCAGGTGGTCACTGAAAGAGTTGGGAAGGATTCCTGAGTCCAAGATATTATTAGGGTGGGTAGTTAAGATCCAGTCAAGTGTAGATCCTGGAGGATTGCTCTTGTTGGGTCTGGTAATAGAATTGGTTGATTGAGTAAAGTTGTAAAGATTGACAGTTATGGCTGAATTTGGGTTATTAACTTTGTTCCAATCGATATTAACATCCCCTAAAATGTAGGTCTCTAGGTTAATATTAGTTGAGACCTACTGGAGGATTTCTTCAAAGGTGATAGCATTGTTACCTGGGGGAATATAGAGGGAGATGAAGCAGATACTTTTGTGAGTCTTCATTTGTAGTAAACCTATAACTAGTTCTGCATTGTAAAACTGTGGAATAGGGTTTGGGTAAGGAATAATGGGGAGTAAATTGGAGAATATCAAGGCTACTCCTCCACCTTTTCTATTTAAGCAATCAGATCGAAGGGCTTGAAAACAAGGGGGAAGGATTTCAGAGTCAGAGATGGTAGGTTTTAGCCAAGTCTCAGAGATAGCTACAATGTCTGGAAGGTTATGGTGAAGCCAGGCATGGAATAGAGTAGATTTATTTCTTAGACTTTGGGCATTGAAAGTAACTATTTTTAGGCTTTTGAGATTGGTGGTTTTGCTACATTTTGGGAGGGAAGATTGCTAGTAGTGCATTTTGGGAGGGAGAGATTGTTAGTAGTGCTAGGTCCAGGGTTTGGGTGGATATCACCAGATAGGAGTAGGTGGAAGAAAAAGGAAAATAGTAGGAGATTTAGTTTGCCTTTTGACTCTTGTGTGCAGTAGATTAGGGCCTTGGGAGAGTAATGCATTGTAGAGATAGGTAGGATCTTTAGTTTGAAGTAGTGGAGAGGATTATGCTGTAATAGAGAGGATGATATGGTATGGAAGTGAGTTGAGGAGTGGTTAGAATTTGGAATGGAAGTTGAGAGGTGAGCCCAAAAAGAAGGGGGAAGAGAAGAGGAGGTATAGGAGGAGGTAAGGTCCAGTGGAATTAGAATTAAAAGCACAATAAAGGGGATTCGAAGAGTGAGAAGGAGTGGAGAGTACATAATGTAAGTGGGTAGAGTAAGAAAGATAAGGAAGAATGGAGTGAAAAGTAAGGTGAGAGAAAGAGACAGAGAGCAGGGATGTAACTATGGTGTAATTTGTGTAGGGAGTGGTTTTACTAAGTGGGAGGATAGGTGGATGTATTTAAAGGGAGTGGCCTATGATTGATGGGAGGAGAGGAGAATGGCAGGAAGGCCAGTGATTGGTGTGGATAGAGAGGGGAGGGGTTAACTGGAGAAATAAATGTATGAGGAGTGGGGGTGGGTGGAATTTGGGGGTAGGGTAGGGGAGCGGATTGAGCCCGCAGGGCGAATGGAGCGGGTAGAGACAAAAGAGTAGAACAGCTCAGGATGAACAATCAGTGGATTGCAGACTGCTCAGGTAAGAGAAAAGTGCAGGTGAGTAGAGAATAATAAAGTGAAGTAGTACTGTTCGGAGGAGGAAAGAGGTGATTACAGAAGAGCAAAATATATATGAAAGAAAGGATGGGGCAAGATATGGGCAGCAGAATGTGTTAAAAGAAATGTATAAAATAGCAGGAGCAGGGTATAGACAACAAAACTTAGGTGATGCAGATTATAGGATAGCAGGATAGGAAAGTGGATGGGAGTAGATGAGGGACTGGATGAGGGGCCGCCTAGTGGGCAGGGAATGTTAATACCGTAGACGTAGGTGCCAGGGAAAAAGCTGGTCAGGGACTAGATCCAATCTATTAATTCAGCTAAGGGAGGCAACAAAAGAGGGAGTAAGGATTTGAAATCGGACCACTGAGTACAGAGGAGGGTATGGCTGCTGGCAGTCCTGGCTAAAAACTAACAATTATAAGCTACAAGACATAATAATCTTAAATGTCAGCTTTTCTGTCAGTTTTAGGTGAACACGTACTTTCTTTCTTCCTTTCTTGGAAGAGCTCAGAGATGAGACTGCAGGTAAAATGGAAGGGTCCTGAGATTCCAGATATTCAAATTCTCAGCCTCTAGTGGAAGGAAGGCAGCGAGACTAAATGTAGTGGAGAAAAATGAGACAATTGACCTTAGTAGGTAGAACAGACATTATGGCTAAGCAAAATATCAAAAAAACTACATTTATGAGTTAATTCAACATTGCTGGATGGAGTTCTGGAAAAGGTACAATCAGTGCAGCAAAAGTACAGTCATTCAAAATAGCAAGAAGCCAAGGAAACACTCTATACAGATATGTATTGCTTTGCTACATATACAAATTCAGAACACCATATAGGAGCTCACAGGATAAAAACAGACTGTGGTGTAATGTATTTTAGGGTATATAACAATGATTATATAACATTAGTATTGTACACTTCACTTAAACTATACAGATGCCCAGATACTTAGTACTAGTGATTAATTCAAATTCTATAGAGAGGGAAATATTGGCTGTTTTCTACAAACAGTGTAAAAGAAAAGTAACAATATAACAACTGACTAATATAACATTTGTATTGTGCACTACACACAAATATAACTATTATAATATAACTAATATAACATTTGTATTGTACACTACACACAAACAATGCAGATTACACACTTGGTGGAACATGAGTCAGTTCCTGACGCCAACAGGCAGCTCTACATGCCCTTGCTAAAATGCGGACAGTGCAAGCAGGCATTTATTACAGAAAATACAGCTAATTCCCAGAGTTGTTTGAGGACGCCAACTAGCAGCTCCACATGCCCTTACTAAAGATGGACAGTGTGAGCATGCAATTATTACAGAAAATAGAGCTAATTCCAGGGTTGTTTGAGGATGCCAAACTAGCAGCTCCACATGCCCTTAAAAAAATGGACAGTGCGAGCAGGCATTTATTACAGAAAATAGAGCTATTTCCCAGAGTTGTTTGAGGACGCCAACTAGCATCTTCACATGCCCTTACTAAAAACGGATAGTGCAAACATGTATTTATAACAGAAAATAGAGCTAATTCCCAGGGTTGTTTGAGGACGCCAATTAGCAGTTCCACATGCCCTTACTAGAAACGGACAGTGCAAGCAGGCATTTATTACAGAAAATAGAGCTAATTCCCAGGGTTGTTTGAGGACGACAATTAGCAGCTCCACATGCCCTAACTAAAAACGGACAGTGCGAGCAGGCAATTATTACATAAAATAGAGCTAATTCCAGGGTTGTTTGAGGACGCCAACTAGCAGCTCCACATGCCCTTACTAAAAACGGACAGTGAGAGCAGGCAATTATTACAAAATAGAGCTAATTCCCAGGGTTGTATGAGGATGCCAACTAGAAGATCCACATGGAAGATGCTAAGTAGTTAATGCACTGCAAGTACAAGCAGCCATTATCAAGGTACAGTGGTCCAGTCTTGGTATAATTAAAATAGGGAGATCTCAAGGAAAGAATTATGTGAAGCAAACAGACAATTGGAGCTGTTGCGAGTGGCTAATCCGTGTATGGCATAAGCCCTCAATGTGAAAACGGGCACGGCAAGCAACTTGAATTTAAAGTAAAGCAGCAAACACTCAGAGTTGAGTGAGAATGCCTATAGCGCTTAAATGTGAAAAAAACGCTTAAACAAGAAGTGCGTACCTTTGTAAGAGCAATATTTAAAAATTGGCCCTACTTTTGGGCCTCTGCCCCACTTTTAGTTATGGCTTTGTCCAGATTTCCTGCTGTCGGAGGTTGAGAGGTATGTGTACCTGTCTGCCAAATACCTGAGAACTGACGTCATTAAATAATGATAAACATATGTGTTTAAGACCCCAAATCCCTCAGAAAGGGCATACTAATGCAAAACCTATAATACTGAAAACTATCTATGTTTGTAAGAGCAATATGTAGAATCTGCCCCTATCTGTCCCCCCATCATGTTAGGCTTTGTACAGATGTTTTGCACTAGGAGGTTGATAGGTATGATCAGAAACAGATACATGTCTGAGGAAACAGCATTATTGACTGCAAGATAACGCAGAAGGTATGAAAAGTGCTGCAGTAGGAAGTTCATCCGCAGGTATGTGCTGACATGTCAAATGACACAGCAGTCTACAGGAAGTAACTATAGGGTGTCACCCTTACCAATGATGACAGTAGGACATACCCACAGCCATGCATACACCACAAATAGGCATAGCACACAGCAAAGCCTAGGCCATGATACATGATGCCTTCGGCGTTTATGGATTGAGTGAGAGTACAGCAAGGAAAGATGATTGCCAGGCTATTCAGCAAACACCCGCAGGGGCATGCAAGACCACCCATAACACGAACATTGCACGGACAATGTTGGGATTTGCAACATACCCCATTTGTATGTGTAAGCTATGCAAATGATGTAATTATAGGGTTGCCACCTTTCCAAATGGCCAAAGTGGGACAATTGTGCTACAAACATCAAATTTTGCAGGGCAAATCATACCCACGGCCAGTACAAAGGACAGAACTTCAGTTGTTTGCCTGAATAAAAGTTTATTCTTGTAGCATTTTTGTTCCTTATTCTGTTTCATATAACATGTAGTTGTTTCAGATACAGAATAACTGTTTTATGCAACTATTACATACAATATAGAAAATACTTTTGTCCTAAAATCTCAGGACATTTGCCATTTTCTCACAATATTTTGCAGGACACAAATGCCGAAAGAGGGACTGTCCCTCGCAAAGTGGGACAGGTGGTAACCCTACATAACTACGCGATACAGGAAACAGTAAGCTGTCCGTGCAAGAGCAGAGTTATGTGCAGAAATGTACCCGGATGTTATGCGACTAATGTTTTGCACGTTGCTAAATGGAGCAATGACAGCTGCAAATACAGTATGAATACAGTCGAAGAAGCATGCCAATGTCCAATTCCAAGGCCAGTGTCGGCTTTGTCCATTGGATATCAATGAACCAGTAGTTGTCCTCCCCCAATCCCTGGTGTGGAAGCATAGTGCATCGCCACGAGAACGCGCTGCACTTCAATACAAGACATATGGATAATATACATACAAAATGTAGGTTTAGTTAGATGTTAGTACGCCATGCAGATGAATGGCAAGCCAGAGACAACATGGCTACTGGGTACTGGTACCTATGTATGGAAGCGCTCTGTCAGAGATGTAATGAAGCATTTGTAGGCAATGTGAGGCAGGTAAGGCTGAGGATAGTGAATCACAACATGTCATGCCATATGGGCAAAGCCTCTACAGTGTAGTGTAGGTTAAGGGGACTATTAGAGTAGAAGATAGGTGACAACAGGAGTGTGTATGTACAAAACACTGTAACCTCACTGGAGCAGTGTCACATGTGTGCTGTCAGTACTCAGTGGAAGAGGCGTGTCATGAGCTATCCCAGGGAACGTCAGGAGACTGACGGCATACGCCATGGATACCACCGATGTGACATGCAAACATGCCCACAGTGTGTCTACGCCCATGCGCACCAGTAAGCCTGAGTAAGTATGTG
>NC_056728.1:1030649525-1030669525 GCF_019279795.1 Protopterus annectens
TTTAAAATAAAAAAACCCACCCCAAAAACATTTTCTTTCCCCCGAAAATTTTTCCCCAATTTTTTAAAAAAACATGCCCTGGGGGGACAAAAATTTGGTTTGCCCCAAAAACTAAAAGGTTTCACTTTTTAGGGGTTTTAAGACAATTTTTTTGGTTTTTTTACCCTTTAAAATTTCATTTTTGGGTTTTTAAAACCCATTGCATTTACCTCTGCTTTAATCAGATATCCTTCTGACAGACATATACCCATGTCCCCTCTCAAGCAGATAGGCACCAAGATACTGAAATGCTTCCACAATTACTTCATTTTCAGGGTCACTGATGGAGGGTTTTCAGGGACTGGGATGTCTGGGTGTTAAAAGTCATGTTTTGATATAAAACATAAAATATAGTATTTCACTATTACCCACTGGAGAAATGTAAAACAGTCAAGATATTCAAATATAAAAAAAAAGGAATTGTGTGGTTGTAACATATTACAATCACACACAAAGCAAGGTTGGATCCAAAACAAGGACAACAACAATAGCAAAATCTTGTTTGTGCCAAAACACAAATGTAACGTTGCAGCCACACCCCCAAAACAACAGGAAAGTTAAACATTTTGCTAACAAACCATTGAAATGCTAAAAATGCTGTAAAATAAACATCCCTGAAACATGTGCACACATTTATCACAGAACACTCCATTTTAAGCAATTGCCAGTCATGTCAACCTGTGGCCAGCACTCCCTTAGAGGTGTGTATGTTCAATTCTAGAAGGCTAATACCCCTGTGTCATTGACAATATAGGAATTTACATTTCAAGGAAATAATGATAGAAGAGTGTACAGAGGAAAACAGTTGTAATATTAGCACTTTGATGACAGTTAATAAGGCTGTGCATCTGAGAAAGTAAAATGCCCTGACAAACATGCTATGCCATCAGTGCACTTCTAAGAAATGCATACAGATAAAAATAGCATTTGCAAACACATTTATTTGTAGATATATATATATATATATATATATATATATATATATATATATATATATATATATATATATACACATATATATCTACTTTATATAGTAAAAAAAAACACTTATGAGAAATTCTCAACGTCGAGACCACTTCGCCAAATTGCCATGTTATTGAACACCTGGAAGATCATGATTTCACTCTTTAAAATGAACCACTGGTCTGCCATGGTGAACTCTGAATTTCCTGTAAATGTTTTTTTTTGACAATACAAATATATATATATATATATATATATATATATATATATATATATATATATATGAGTTCCCTATCACTTCATCGAACTGTGTATTCACCGGCTCACCTCTTGACCAATCCATCGACGTCATATCATGACAATACCGTAGCGATCTTCCCCTCACAGGACCAGCAGGCGCATGGTAGCACTTTAAAGGTAAATTATACGGAACCACGTAAACCCTGATCAGTGTTACACAGGAAGAAGCGCTACCATGGGTCCTGTGAGGGAAGATGCTTGGTATTGTCGATGATATGGGCGTCGATGGATTGTGTCGAAGAGGTGAAGTAATCTACAGTTCAATGAAGTGATAGGAACCCATATATATATATATATATATATATATATATATATATTCTTACTGACATTTCAGCATATGCAGTATATAGCAGAACAATGCAAGTATACCTTATCAAGATCAATAGTCTTCTGTGTAGATAAATTCCAAAGTAGTATCTTCTTCTGTGTTATCCACATAAACACGTTTCTTCACCTTTAGGTTCCCTAGCTGCACAGTTCCCATTTTATAGTGTAGATTCTGGGTTGTGAGCATGATGAAGATGTAAATGAGGTGTGAACTCATTAGAATTGCTGAATCCCAAATACTTGGTTCTGTGTTGTAGATGGAAACATAGTGCAGGCACTCCCTTAGTGTTTGTTGCTAATGGTTTGCAACTGTGATTGATTACTGGTAGGGAGAAGGAAAACACAACAGCAGGTCAGACTCCCCTACTTCCAGTGAGTGTGTCAGCCAGGTTACACTTACAAAGTGTAGAAGCAATTATATCAAAGTGTTAAATGTAAGTAAGCAACACACATTTCACAGTTTCTGTTCAGTAACATCCATCCTCCTCTTCATTTCTTGACAAATGTAATATACTGCCATTTAATATCCTCATATATTGTAAGGACAATGATACAGAATGCCTTACAGACTGTATGTCTCAGATTACTGGTTAGATATGGCAAGAATGGCCAACAATCACAGAGATATGACAGAAGCTGCATTTATGCATGCAATAGGCAGAAGCAGTTGTGTGTACTACATCTGAAAATTAATACATGTACAAACAATTGTCATGTTTTGTTAGTTTTGAGGATGATATTGCAGTTGGCTATATGTACAAAGATTTTATCTCTCTGCTACAAATCTGAGTGGCAAAGAGGGATAAGACACCCATATTGTGTTTTGAATGTCCATTGCAGTGAGAGTTCAACTCCAGAGCTATGTAAACATATTTCATGTGTATCAACATAAGTTTTGTAGTGTTATTTATTTAATAGATGTCTTTATTTCACCTAATTTTCCCTTTTGTGTGTTTTTCTTTTCTTTTTTCTTTTTTTTTTCATTAATACCAGTGTGTGTCTGTTACATGGCTTGGCATAAACAAGGGAAATGGAGAAACACAATAAATGTCAGGTTTAGCTGAGCTTGTCTCAATTGCGTGATGCTTAACAGTGAGCAAACATGGACTAGTGGACACACAAGAAGCAGATGGAACACCTGCAGACAAGGAGTAGACAGTGACTGTAAAGGTCAAAAAGGATACATTGTTGCATGTTTTTTCCATTGTGCAACAACACTAAGTGATGCATGGAGGTTAGCAAGCTTCCCCAACTCCTGCAGCCATCAAACACCTGTAAAAAGGATGTAGTCAACAATTTGAAATGGATACATCCTTTTAATTCTTCTGGGCATCTCGCAACATCATTAAGTGGCATTGTGAGGCGGTTAACATACAGAACTTAAAACTGAATAGGGATATATGCAATTGCCATTTAACTATTCCTGTGGCAGCAGGTATAAGTTTAGGGCTGTAATACAGATGGTCCGGTATTCTCATATTGGAAGCGCAACATATTTTTTTATTATTATGACAGTCCAGTTTATAGTAATGAACAGAAAAATATACAAATGTTATTTCAATAGTTCTGTGGCAACAGGTTAAAGTGTAGGGCTATAATACGCATGGTCCTGGGTTCTAATACAGGGAATTCAAGACATCTTATAACACTTTATATATAATTATAAATAGTGGAGCTGATATAAATTATGTGTATGAGGAATAAGCCAACCTTACTGTGTTTTGAAGGTTCAGATGTATGACTAAGGGTATACTGTTGATTATGTTTCTGTAAGCATAACTATGCTATTTGGACTAGGATGGCCTTCATGCTTAAATAAGGCATATACAAATGAATATATATATATATATACAAAGACCTTATCAGGTCTCACACGTGCATGGTTAACACCTCAAACTGTCATCTGTATTTATGAATGATTCATGACAATGTCTAAGAAGCATTTCTTCTGTGGCGAAGATGGAAAATCATCACTGTGGAAGAAAATGTTTTTGTCCCTTATGCAGAAATTTGAATCGCACACTGTAAAAAACAATTTTATTAGTGTATTAGTGTATAAAGTCAAACTGAAAATATGTCAGGTCATGAAAGTTAAGTCCCCAGTGTATGTCTGCAAAGTTAAATCACCAAACAGTTTCAGCAGCAGACTAACCTCAAACTAATATCAAGTGTCAGATTAACCTCCTAATGTAAAAATGTTTTTTCCTCCCTGCTTGGCACTGTTGCTCTCCACTTAGCATAGTGCAAATGTGGTATGCATTATTCCCCATGTCTGTGCAATACCATTAAATGCAAAAAACAGATATTGGTGGGAAATCATTATTTTCCATTCCTCTACTTTTGGAATTAGCCATGTGTTGGATGGGAAGGTACCCAATTTGGGGTGCAGAGGTTCAGGGTTCCAGAATATTTATTCGATTCCTGGTAAAGCACAACAACCAAAGCCAAAGTCTGCTGCAGGGGGACTATTCTAGCTCCCAGTACAATTCTGAAGCTTGGAATAGGCTAGTCAAGGCTGCATTCAGTGTGACTGGCATCCCACACAATGGAGATCAGTGTAGGCACTAGTTCATTGACCTAAAAAGGCACAAGTGGAATACACTCTGCCAGTGGCTGGATGAGTTTCATACTAGCAACATCCCACAGTTGTGTAAGTATGTTAATAAAGATAATTTATAATACACAGAAAGATAAATATAGTCAAGACTGGTATGCATAATGCTCTTCTGTTCTTTTCTTTTATTTTCTTTCACAGCTAATTCTGAAATTGTGTTGAATGAGTAGGCTCATGCTGATTATTTGAAGAGACTGAAGGAAGCAAGTAGTATGTATGCAGCACAAGAGAAGTGTTATTGTAGCTTTAAAAGTTAAAGATAGTTTTTTTTTTCTCAAAAAAATGTTATCTTTCAAAATACAGTTGAATAAATTCGATAGTATTTGTATATAACATCTTAAATAACTATGTACACTATTTACATCAGCCTGACACCATAACAGAGCTCAATATATACAATTACTTTATAGTTATAACAATCCAGTCATCAGAGTGTATTTGTTCAGTTATTGTAAAGTGTCAATCAATGATAAGACTTTTTTCAATGGATTGTTAATAAATGACTTAGGATGAATCCTTAATTCTTTAATTTTAATTTTCAACAAGGCTGTGGTCTTCAGTAGGCTGTAGAAGTCTTCCAAAGTTGGTATTGTGTTTGTATTCCATCTTCTTGTTATAAACTTCCTTGAGATTGCAAGTATTTTCTTTTGTATTTGCAATACTCTTTTTTTGTATGTGGAGCTTTTCTCCCCGGGCCTCTGCTGAAAATGGACATATATCCAGTCGGACTGTCCCAGTCAACAAATGTAAAATAAAATAAAAAACTAAATAAATAAAAATAAATATTGTCCAAACTAGATACATATTTGACTCATTCAAATGAGGACCTTTGTACACATTTAATAATACCAGAGTTTTAGATAAGTTAAATGCTTCATTAAATGAAGCTTGTAAAAAGTTTTTAATACCATTCCAAAATGGCTTAATTTTAACACAGTCAAAAAATATGATTCCAATCTGCATTGTGTATTTGCTCGCACCTTCAACATATTCCCTTTGTGGAAGAATTAATTTTAGTAATTCTATCTGGAGTTAAGAATGATCTGTGCAAGCATTTCCAATTAAAATCTTTCCAGTATTTTGTAAAGGAAGTATGTTTTATTGGTAATAAAATATTTGATTTAATTTCTTCAGTTAACTGCAGCGAGTGTCCTTTTGTTATATAATTCCAATATGAGGATTTGGGTGTTGTTTTATAATTGATCAATATCTTGTAAAATTTTGAAATACTAGTTCCCATGTCATAATCATTATATATGATTTCATATAGGTATTTCATAAGTTTAGGTATTTCTTTAAATGAAGAATTACTAATTATTCTGCATAAATCTTGCGAATACATCAGAATGCGTTGCATAGCTAGCCAATCTTGTTGTGGAATTTTGTATGTTGTTTCTATTGTTTTCATATCCAGAACTTTTAGTTCTTTGATACATTGAAATCAACAAGCAAATCCTTTCTGTTCCCAGGAATTAATTATTTATCTGTATATTTTATGTGGATACCTCTTTGTAACAATAAATGGTGTTAAAAGATCAAATCAGACTTTTAAATCTATATTTGCATTAATAATTTTCCTAAATGAGTCAATGTAATAATTAATCGTACGAGATTTAGTGGACTTAGTTATGTTATATTGCATATTAATACATATGTGCCATAGCAAATTGTTTTTATCTGTTATTTGATTTTTTTTTTTTTTGTAAATCAAATTAATTTATTGATATTAGAGTTAGTAATTCTATCCAATTTGCAGATTAATCTGGACTTATCCAATCTGAGATTGTTTTAGATATTGATGCTTTTATATATGTTTCTATATCAGGATAGTTTAATCCTCCCTGTTTCCATGGTCTGATATGATATATTAAAGTTATTCTTTTTTTTGGGAAATCATAAAATTTCATTAGTCATGAGTTCATTTATTTGAGTATATTCCTTTCTGGTAACAGTTATATTGCCAAAGCTATATATAGAATATTGGAGAGTAAAACCATTTTTATTAACTGTGGTTTATCTTCAAATATTAATATTATTTTGTTCCACTTTTCCACAGAGATTTTAATTGTATTGATGATATTATTGTAGTTTTTTTATACTAATTCATTATTATCCTTGTATAACTCAATTCCTAGATATTTTAAGGGAGATTTGTGTTTCCCTACAATGTGATTCCCCTTCATCTGCAATTCTTTTTTTTTATTTAAAAATACAAATTTTGATTTTGATTTATTGAAATGGAGTCCTAAAATCCTGTAAAATGTGTCAATTAAAATATCTACTTCTTCTAATGTCTCTTTTGTATTGGATAATGTTAATAATATGTCATCAGCAAAGAGCATTACTTTAGAATTGTATTGTTCATAAACATCTACTGCTTTGATTTTTGTATTGTTACGTATTTAATCTGCCAATATTTCAATAGCCAAAGCAAATAGAATTGGTGACATGAGACACCCTTGTTTAGTACCCTTTGTTTTATGTATAGATTCAGAGGTGAAAGGACCTAGCTTAACATACGCAAAATTATTTGTATGTGTATTCTTTAGTAGATGAACAAAGGAAGGAGGAAATTCAAATAATGCCAGAATTTTGAATAAATAATCCCAACTTAGGTAACCAAATGCTTTCTTTATATCTAAGTCAATTATGAGTGTTTCTTTGTTTTCTTTATTAATATAATCTATAAGAGAAAGTATCATTCTAATATTGTCATGTGTGTGTCTATGATATATAAATCCAGTTTGATCATTATTTATTGTTTTGGATAGTGGTATTTTCATTCTGCAGGTTAATATTGTCAAAAATATATTATAGTCATTATTTAATAATCATATAGGTCTATATGAGGTACAGAGGTTTTGGGATTTGTTTTCCTTTAGGATTGGTGTGATTAAGGGATATCTCCAAGAAGGTAGCATTAAAGCTTGTGACTGAATTTCTAATAGAGTTGTATAGAAAAGGGATAGTATCTTTGAAGGAAAAAGTTTAGATATTTCCATAATTATGCCTTATGCTTTATTATTTTTAACCTCTTTTATTGTATCTGTAATTTCTTTGTAGGATATGGGTGTTTGCAGATCTAGTTTTAATTTTCTGGTATTTTTTTTTTATATTAGAACATTTTTCATCTAGATTTAATCAATCAATATGTATATTTTCTTTTTGGAAATGTTCCATATAGTGATTTCTATAGGCATCAAGAATGTCACCTATATCCAAGACATTTTTCCCTTCCTTTTCATGGAAGATACTTTTAATGTTATTAGCTTTTGATTGTGTTTTGATTCTTGTGGATAAATTATGTAGATATTTGGGAGAAGTGGCCAAGGTATTAATTTTTAGTTTTTCTAAAGCTAAACTCGTTTTATTTGTTAGAATTTCATTGTATTTATTGTTTAATACTTCTACTTTCTTTTTCATCTCCAAATGATTTAGATTATTTCAGCTTTTACTGACAAAAGCTTGGATTGTAGATCTAATAATTCAGAATCCCATTCTCTGATTTTTTTTATACCACATCAGGGTTTTACCATATATGTAAGCTTTTAATGAGTTCCGTATCATTATTTTATTTATATCTGTGTGTAATTAATATCTAAGAAAAACTGTAATTCAGATAATAACCAGGGTTTGAACTATTTAATTTTAGTTATATATGCTGGAATTCTGGAGTTAAAGGTTAATGGTCTGTACCCATTTTGAAGTGTTAGTATCAATGAATTGTGGTCTGAAAAGGGGCAGGGAGTGATTGAGAAATTAATGATTTTAGAGTGTAAGTCATGGGCAGCAAATGTTTTATCTATTCTAGTTTGGGTACCAAATCTGTGATCTTGATGGGAAAACAACAAAGATTTATTTTCTTGAAATTTGAAAGTATCTACAAGATGAAATGATTCTACCCACTTGTTTAAAGCTTTTGATACAGCAGATGTACGCAGCAGTCTTTTATTTGTAGTTTCAAAAGTATCAAATATACAGTTAAAAATCTCCTCTTAATATTAAGTTGCCTTTATAATTATTGGAAATGAAATCCAAGTGTTTTTAACAGTTCCTGATCCAATGCCTGGGAACCAGTATAGATTGGCTAGGGTTCATATTCTGTTATTATATTTAACTATTACTAATGCCATAAGGCCTTCTTTATCTTCATACTTATAAATGATTTATGGGTTAATCACATTTGTTTTCCATAAAATTGTTACCCCCTTTTGTCTTTGTCTTATAAGTGGATTGCACCAATATCATATATTCCTTTGGATTCCATTTGTAATTGTCATTTGTTTTGAAATGAGTTCCTTGAAGGAAGACAGTTTTGCTTTGTTCAGTTTTAAATATTTCAGTAGATTTGATCTCTTGCTAAGATTGTTTAAGCCATTGGTATTTAAAGATAGGTTCATAGGTTCATACTAGGCTATCTGCCCGAGGGCATTTACAAGCCTAGCCCATAGTAGTTTAATAGCTTACCCCTTTACCCTTTAGTACTATACCTATTATTTTTTTTTTTTGCTGCCTCTCTGTCGAGTGACACTGAGGTAATCCTGGGGTATATCCATATCTTCCCATCCATTGGTCAAGATTGAACTCTTGGGCAGGGAGCCCTTGCTGCCTCTCTCTGCCTCACATTATTATTTTATTCCACATGTCTTTGAGTCTTGAAATCTCAATCTATCCTCCAGCAATAGCCAATTAAGTCTTCCGAGTCTCCTGCCCTCCCCTCTCTGGCTTTTTTGAGGTTTTTGATTTTTTTGAGGTGAAGCATATTCATCAAATCTGGGTTTTACATGGCCTTGTATGTTAGGCAAGAGTCACCTCTGAATACTGAATAGAGCTGGAATAGAGCTGCAGGTCTTTCTAGACATGCAGTTTAGATTTGCTTTTTTTGTGGTGAATCCCTTTTGTGGCCTCTGCTGCAAGTGTCGGTCGGGTCAGATACATTCCGAATGGGGCATTGTACTCAAATCATTGGTCTGAGTGAGTGAGATAGGAGGAGAGATGAGTCCTCCTCTTAGATGAGAATCCTCTCCTTCATAAGGTGTGAAGAAATGAAGGTCTTCTAACTTAACTACTACAGCTACATGGGTGTCAACACTTGCACTACTATCAACCTAGATAATAAAGCTAAATCCATCTTAGGTTATTTAGACTATGTATTTTTTGTTTTAGCGTGACTATTAAACATTTTCCTCTGATAACTATAAAGTATATGTTTAAGCTTTTAAAGGAAATGATCAGTTTTATACTTTGAGTGTTTACCAATAAAGTAATGTTTTGGTCAGGCATACTAAAAAGATATTTTTGTTAAATAACAAATTTAAATTAATAAATGTTAACAAAACTAAGATCCACACTAGCCATGGAATGAAAATCATTCTTAATCTGATGGATAAACCTAAATCCATCAGATTATCATTCATACCTTGAAAATCCAGAACATCCGAGCTCCATAAATTGAATTATCATATGGAGAATACTTGTAATAGGAATAAGGAATATTTATATTATTTTTGAACAGATATAATACTATTGTAGATTAGACAGAATTCTAGTGCAGTATAAATGTCTACTTATTGTATAAGCAATTATTTACATGAAAGATAGATGACAAGTAATTCAATCATAGTAAAGTAGGATGTATCATATATAAAACCTCAGTAAAAGATATAGCACAGTTATTTAACATATTCACCCTTATTGATGAAGTCTTTCAGAACATATTACGTAATATAAATAGATGCTGATATTTATACCTAATGTTAATATAATATATTTTACTGGATATATCAGAAGTTACATTTCATTGTTTACCAGCATTTAAGTAATCACTTTGTTTGTTGCTAACTTACTTAAAGCATCAAGTTTGTTTTATGTAAATATTGATGAAAGTTAGTGCATTTTAATTATCAGTGCATCCCTCTTCCCCCCATTTCCTACTCATAAGGATTTTCATATCTGTCATTTCTTATTATAAAATGAGTAAAATTATAGGTTAAAAACAACAAATTCACTTACTGTGATTAACAATTACACATTTATTTATTTAATTTAATTTAATTTTATTTTATTTAAATTTGTTGACCGGGAGTGTCCGACTGGACGTGGGTCCATTTTCAGCGGAGGCCCGGGGAGAAAAGCTCCACAGTAAAATAAACAGACAGTAGTTACATTGGATCACATAGCGATTAACAATTTAACATAGAAATTACTTACAACATATTTACAGATGAAGAACATAGTACATCAGTAGACAACTAGAATCTTTATCTGTGAAGTACATAACAGGCATTAACAAATGTAACAATGAGAAGTTCCTGCTGTATAATGAGTACTAGGCTTATGAGCATCTGAGCTTGCTATCATCAAGGTAGTTAGTGGAGGTGAAAGAAAGGTAGTAGTTGGATGGGGTGGATGATATTTGAGTGGGAGTTGCAAGGGCATAGCCAGCATGTTTTTAGGTGCTTTTAATAAAGTTTTGAAGTTGGTGCATGATGGCATGGAGGTAATTGTGGGTGTGAGTGAGTTCCATAATTTGGCTATGGCGCAAGAGAATAGTGCTTCACCAGCAGAGTTATTGGCTTTAGTGATCTGCAAGTGATTTTTGGTGCTGGATCTTAGTGGTCTGGTGGTGCGATAAGGTTGGAGTAGATTCTGTAGTGATGTGTCATTTAGTGGTTGTTTTACTAGTTTGTGGGCAGTGAGAGTTGATACCACTGAAGGAGGTGAAGAAGTTCAAGCCAGCCCAGTTCAGCAAGTGAGAGACAGTGGTGACTACAGTAGGATGCCCCTGTGGCGAATTTGGCAATTTTGTTGTAGCAGGTCTCTAGCTTGTTTAGATCACATTGCCTTAGGTTGTTATATACTGGAGAGGCATAAAGTAGGGTAGAGATAAGGTGGGAATTTGCTATTGAAATCTTTGCTGCTTTGGTGAGAAATTGTTTATTTCTGTATAATGCTCCTATTTTTTTGTGGACTTTTTTTATGGTCATGGATATGTGAATGTCAAATTTTAGTTTATTGTCTATTTCCACTCCTAGCAATTTGGTGTGTTCAGTTGGGTATATAGTCGTGTTGTCTTTTGCTGTGATATTAAAGTGAGAGTTGTTTTGAGTATGTTTGGTGGGTTGGAAGATGAGTAGTTTAGTTTTGTTTGGGTTGAGTATTAATTGGGCATCGGATAACCATGTTTCAACAGAGGAAAAGGCTTCCTGTGTGACTTTTTGCAGTTTGGGTAGGGACTGGGCTGAGCAGATGATGGTTGAGTCATCTGCGTATTGGATGAGTGTGCCATGTTTGGTGGCAAAGGCTAGATTATTGGTGTAAACAGAGAAAAGTAGGGGTCCAAGGATGGATCCTTGGGGAACCCCTATGTATACAGGTAGTTGGGAAGATATGTCATTCTGCCATACAACGGATTGTTGGCGGTCAGACAGGTAACTCTGAAACCAGTTGGTGACTGATTGTGAGAAGGATAGGTTATTGAGGACAGAGATAAGTTGTTTGTGTGGGACCATATCAAATGCTTTAGATAGGTCTAGGAAAGTAGCAGAGGAGAGATATCCATTGTTTTTATGCTGAAGGATAGTGTTAGTAAAGGAGAGTAAGGCAGTGGTGGTGCTATGGTTTGGTCGGAAACCATGCTGAGTACTGGAAAGGAGGTTGTTAGTAAGGAGGTAGTGTGAGACCTGAGAGTGTATGCATCTCTCTAGTATTTTGGAGAGTGGAGAGAGAATAGCTATGGGGCGGTAATTGGTTAGTTCTGCAGAGGGTCCGCCTTTGTGGAGGGGAATTATATGTGAGACTTTCCACAATGTGGGAACGTAACTTTCTGACAGAGATCGGTTAATCAAGATGGATACTGGGTAGGCCAGAGCATCAGCTGCGATTTGTAGGTATTCACTTGGGAGGTTGTCTGCTGCTACTTTGGTGGGTTTAAGTTTAGTTAAGAGTTTTTTTATGTTGGATGGAGGTAGATACAGGAGAAAAAGAGAAGGCAGTGGGGAGATTACTAGTTGAAGGTGTGGGTTGGAGGGGAGGGGTTTTTTTTTTGTTTAGCTAGTGATAGTATGTAATGTATGATTACATACATCACATTCCCTTTCTATATTCATGAATTGCCATTTTATGGCAGATAATGAATTTTTTTTAGATTTAAATGGCAACATTCTATTTTCTATAATCAGCAAAGGTTAAACTCAGTGATTATTGTCAATTTAATACTATTTGTTCAGAATGTGGTTGTTACATTCTATGACATTCCTAGTTCAGGCTTCTATTGTTTCCCTTGAACAACTTTGTCAGTTTGATGTCTTTTATAAAACATTAGTTACCTTGGTAACCACTTAAGTATTAGATATGGTCAAGATGGGTTACAAAAAGTACAATTCAAGTTAAAGCAATTACAAGACTTGTTATGCATATTTACTTATATAAGAAAATCAACATGCTTCCCTTGATGTTCAATGTAGTGTATGTCATTTATGACAAGTTAAGACAGTAGTGTTATTATATGCAAGCATATGTTATTAAATCCTGTCTTTAATATCTAAATTCAACAGACTGCTTCATCTTATATGATGATTATAGATTTTATGTCTAGATTTACTGAAATCATACATTACATAACTAGTGTGTGTGTGTGTGTGTGTGTGTGTGTGTGTGTGTGTGTGTGTGTGTGTGTGTGTGTGTTTATCAAGAATCAATAAAAAAATGTAGTAGGCAACACAAACTACAAATGACAAAAACAGCAGCAGTGGGTTCAGGTATAAAAGCCGACTCACAAATTATCCAGGAATTTATTCAATAAAACACATGAAAATTGTAGTCACATAAAAATCCAAAGGTATAAACAGTATTCCAAGCACTTTCATCTCTGGTGTGTCAGAGACTTTTTCAAGGAATTAGAAAACTGTTACTGAGCTCAATTTAAACAAACAGTTCCACCCCAATTAACATTGAACCAATAGAATAAAACCGTATAATAAATATTCATAAAGTTCATAAATATTCAACACAGTACAATTCAACCAGAGAACCCATGTTATGATAAAAAACACACTAAAATGTACAGCAAATAACCCGCCAATTCACAAAAACCATCCCCTAGTCAAAATAGTATAGGTAAAAATGCTATTAATAAACATATACATTTGTACATATAAAATGTAAAGTTATATAAACACGTAAAATATGTATACCAATTCATTTATCTATGTAATGCTTTTAACTTCAAGAAACAGGCTAAAGATAGAGCATCATTGATACCAGGGCAGTTTAATGATGTTTTAGACATAGACCAAAGGGGTGGCCCCTAGATTCTACAACTGGAGAAACAAGAGGCACTATGGCAGATTAAAACTAATGCAATAAACTGGCTGGGTATCAGTGATGCTCTATCCTTAGCAGCCAGGAAAAGAACAGAGAGCAAACAGACCAAAAAAAAAAAAACCTCCCAACAAGCCACCACAACAAGAGACAGCACACTCCATCAGCCCCCCCACCCAACAGATGCACAAACAAACCACACCCCCACCAAAATATCCCAAACCACAGCTCCACCCAACCCATCCCCTGGATCCAGGCCAAAACACCAAATGTCTCCTCCCAACACACAAGCACCAGCAAACCTCAGTCACAAGCCACAACCCACAGCTTCACGGAAATGAAAACAGCAACATATAACAGCTGCAAGATGCAGCTGCATCCACATACATCATGTCAGGCTTAATCAAACAACACTCAAAACTATGATACCTGCCATAATTGACATTAATTATGTTTAGACAGAATAATAATGACTGGAAACAAACTGCTGGCTCTTCTTTTCCACATAAAACACTTTTAATATAAAACTTTTAATAATAAAAACAATAAAATGAATAAAGTTTGGAGTTACTTGAAGTTTTTATTAAACACTATTCCACAGTTATTGAAGGTCTGAATGATGAAATAAGTGTTCTAAATAACAATATATTAAAGGACAGTTACTTTACACAATATAAGTTTGAATATGAACTCATTTTTTTCTAGTATTAATGGCCAAATAGAGAAGATGATGATCAGAAAGAATTAAATTAGTCAGAGACAACAATGACTATACTAAGGGGTCAGCTTATCCCAAGCCATCACCTGCATAGGAATGGCTAAATCCTGATACTCGGTTGTCCAACACTAATCAATCTACAAATGACTCTAGTACAAATGAGCAAGATATGAATGAACATGAGTACAGTTCTTTGGAACATACCTATGCTGAAGCAGCTTCCACAACCAACAACTCTAACACAAACAGTAATAACTCGTGGAATGGCCATTTGAGGAATAATGGTAGGAGATACAATAATAACAATAATTGTCCAACAGGGGAACCCCCCTTCAATGACTCACGACAACCTAGTACTAGTGGCTTCAGTCAAAATCAACATTTTTACAGGAGGGGCCATCAATCTATGAACTCTGGGAACAGTTTCGGATCTTATCCAACAAAGAAACAGCCTTTTCGAGCAATACAAGGGTAACTGATTCTCCAGACAGAGATGGTCTAGCTGGAGGTGCAATCCTTGACGGATCCCCTGCCAATGATGTGCTTAAAAAAATGTATAATAGTATGCAAGATTTTAAAATATTTAACTATTTGAATGTGGAGGTGGATATTACTTTAGCTGACCTTTTGGCAAAGGGCTAGACCTTTGTGCCTGATACTAGAGCTAACCTGGCTTGAACAACAATTGACTTTAAGTTATTTGTTTGTAGGATTAACTTGGAATTTTTATTCAAAGTGCATCCTAGAATAGAAAATGAATGCAAGGTACTTAGCATATTCAACCTACCATTACCACCAGGGTTGGAAGTATTTGAAAAGATATGTGAGTTGGATCTAAGGGATAGTTTAGAGAATAATCAAAGTAGATTACTAAATAATAGGAATAACAGAAACAACTTTACACGTGAAGACAAAGAGAGTTTAGCTAGACTGAACTTTGAGAATGTAAGGGTGGAAAAACCATACAAGGGTGGAGGTCTAGTATTTTTTGACAAAAAGGCTTACATAGCACGCATGGAGAAAGTACTTGAGTCAGAGCATTATAATGTGTCTTCCCTTAATGAAATGAATTGGGCACATCAAAAAATCAAAGTGTTTCTGAACAATTTATTTATAGAGTCACGTATTCCAATGGATGTATATAATTATATGTCATGCCCAGCCCCCCCTCACCCCTGTGATTTTCACGCTACCGAAAATCCATAAGGATTTGTTGGATCCACCCCTCTGACCTATAGTTAATGGTAGAAACTCCATAACTTATCCCATAGCCAAATTTGTGGATATGAAACTGAAGAAATACATGGAACAGATAGAATGCATCTGTAAGGATCCAGGGTCATTCTTGAAAAATATCCATGACCTGACACATGGGGACAATACCATTTTATTAACAATAGATGTAAAAGATCTATATACGGTAATACCAATAGATACTGGTATAGGCTGGGTGAACAATTTGATTCGCACAAAAGGGGCTACTGAAAGTGAAATTTATCTCCTGCAGGAATTATTGGATGTAATACTCACTAACAACTATTTTATGTTAAATGGGAGGTATTTTTTACAGAAAACAGGGGTGGCTATGGGTTCCCCTTGTGGTGTGAGTTTCACCAATTTAATGATGGTAACAACCCATATAAAAAAAACATTCATTAATACACGCGTTTCCTTGATGATGTGTTTATTATGTTTAATGGTTACTCAGATGATATTCCAAAATTTCTTTCCTATTTAAATGAGACTACTAGTTTCTTGAAATTCACTTATAGTTTGGGCCACAACTGCAATAATTATTTAGATGTGGAATTATATAGAAATGAACATGATACATCTTTCAAGGCTCAAATTCACAGGAAAGCAACATATTCAAATTTGTTTCTGCACTTCACCAGTTGTCACCCTTTACAGCAAAAAAGATCAGTAGTGAAGGGCCAACTGGTGAGAGCAGCATGAATGGTTTCAGAAGAAATTGAATTTAAACAAGAATGTCAAGTATTATGCAATATGTTTTTGAAACGGGGGTACCCAGTATATTTACTTGATGAAATAACTTTTGAGGTCCAATATAAAAGAGCTATTGGTGAATATAAACCCATTTTAATTACAGCTATGAATAGGAGTGATGTACAGATGGATGAATTTACCACCAGGGATATTTCACATAAATTGACATTTGTTACAACTTTTAGTTTGGATGCTCCTATTATAAGAGAAATACTTTGTAAAAATTGGGATCTGTTGAGGTCGGACAAGGATTTGATGTCCCTTTTAGAACCATCCCCCAGGATTACTTATAGATGGGGCCCTAACCTTAAGAATTTATGGGAGAATAATCTCACTACTTGAATTAGAACTACAGGTAATGTATAAGTACGAAAGTTGTTCCTACTGTAAATTCATAAGATTATGAGGCACATTTACTATTAGGGGGAGAAAGTATAACATCAAGGGCAAATTTAATTGTCTATCCAAGGGGGTGGTGTACTTGACAAGCTGTAGATCTTGCCCTTGCTTTTACATAGGCAAGACAGATCGTAAATTGGAGGACAGAATATAAGAACATGTGTATAACATCAGGAAAGTGAAAATGGAAAATGCTTTAACAAAGCATATATATGAACACCCTGACCATAGTTTCATGTTTAAGGTAATAGATCAAACACATTACAACTCTAGAGGGTGCCCAATGACTCTACTATTTGAACTTAGTGAACTTATGTGGCAAACTAGACTAAATGATTACAACCCACCAGGTTTGAACGATAAGACTTCACTAGCTTGTTTATTAAAATTAAAGAGCATTCAGAGAGGATTGTTTGCTTAATTGCAATAGGTACTTATGGTATTTTAGTGTTCTAACTTTTCCAACACTTTTAATAGTTTAATAGTATAGTATGCTTTGGTAGAATTTATATTTGTAACTTGTTTAGTAGGTACATTTACTTTTAAATATTTTTTCACATGAATTATTTCATGAATTATTTAATGTATATTATTTTTTTGACCACTTTCTTCTATTTTGATATTTATGGAGTGTTTTTAACAGGGCTAGTATACCTTTTAGAAGTGTATCCCAACACCATGTGACATTTACTCAGGTATATAGGATTACTAATTAATTTTTTATATTGTCTGAAGAAGTCTTGCTTACTAGAGTAAGATGAAAGTGCTAACTTTATTCATTTTATTGTTTGTATTTTTAAAAGTTTTACATTAAAAGTGTTTTTTGTGGAAAAGAAGAACCAGCAGTTTGTTTCCAGTTAATAGCCAAGTTCTACAGTTTCCCAAGTTTGTTTTAGAATAATAATGACATGTGTACTAGTTGCCGGACACAGCTGCATCCATGCACACAAAATCAAGATCGAACAAACAGCACTTGAAGCTATGATACCTGCCATAATTGATATTAACTATGTTTAGACAGAATAATAATGGCATTTGTACTAGCTGCCAGACACAGCTGCATCCACGCACACCATATCAGGATCGATCAAACAGCACTCGTAGCTGTGATACCTGCCATAATTGATATCAACCATATTTAGACAGAACAACGGTGACATTTGTACTAAGCGCTTGCTATTATTATTTAATCAGGATATACAAGACATTTCTAAATCATACTTTAACTGAAGAAGGCATTAATCTCCATGACAGTATTTTTTTCAAAACACTCTACTGTTACTGCTATTATATATGATGTTAATTTGTTACATCTGAGTCTGAAATCTGATGAATTGCACCTTGTTGAATTAGTTAATTAATGACTTAAATTATTATAAGTAAAATCAATGAAAAATGAACAAGATAAGTATTCACTGAGTTCAAGTAGGGGAATAGAAACTTCTATGTTTGTATTATATGTTGTTTTGTTTGGCTTATATATAATGTAAATAGTAACCCATCTTAACCGACCTTTGTTTGTGAAGAATTACTGGACTCTTTGAACAGTCTGAATAAATCATTACTGTTTCTCAGTTGTTTAAGAATCCCTCCTTTTTTAAATAAAAACAGATGAAAAGTGATGTACCATATCAGTTGATAATTTGAGAGATGTAGTTGTAACAGCTATTTTTTGGGAACAGCTATCTTGGAATCAGTTGTTTCTTCTTTCTAGCATCAGTCCAAGGATTTGTTTCTTTTATTCTTTTAAGAGTAGGAGCCATCCATTCCATTTCTTCTGGGATAGACGCTATGTTGTTGTTTTTTATGAATATAGTATTTATCATTTGTTGACCGGGAAAGTAGCTTCTTCTAAGTCATTAAAGGTTCTCATCTCATTGAAAAAAAGTATTTTTATCTTGGCTGAAAAAGCCAGCTGTGCTTTAATGTTGTTTTGTTTCAACAGTTTTATTATTGGCCAATTTTTTTCCTTTGTTCTAGTATTCCGGAAGTCTAATCATTGTCAAACCTTATCAGGCTTTGATTGTATTTTAAGGCTGATGTTCTCCAAGCAGACTTTAATATTAGTTCCTTGTCCAGAAATGAAATAAATTTTATAACTATGGATCTAGGTGGAGTATTTGTTGAGTTAGAAGCAGGCTTCCTCAGTGCTCTATGCGCCCTTTCAATCCCAAATGAAAGTCCCTCTTTCAAGTCTAAAAATTCAGGAATCCAGGTTGTTAAGAATGAAATAATGTCTTCTCCTTCAGTGTTTTCAGACAGACCAAAGATCCTTATGTTGTTTCTCCTTTCCCTGTTTTCTAAGCCATCTATTTTCTTAAGCAGCCATGAATTCTGTTTAAGCAGAAATTCTTTTTGGACTTCTTCCTCTTTTAGTGTCCCTTCAATGTCATTTAGACATTGTTATTTTTGTATGGTGTTGCTGTAATAGTTCCTTAAGAGTATCAGTCTGTTTTTGAGAATTTAATTTGAGGTTTTCCAAGTCATTTTTAAAGCCATCCATCTTCAAAGATAGTTCCTGTAAGGTAGATGTCATCAACTGCAGTTCTTTTTTCAAAGCAGCACCTGGAGGAGAATTCCTTGAGTTGTTCATATTCAGTGACTCAATATATCTCCAAGTTGCTTGACAGGAAAACTTTTGTATATCTCCACCAAAATTTATATTTATGTAGTTTAGTAGTTTATCTATACGTTTTAAACTTGAAAATAATAAAAATGTCCTATATTATTATACTAGTTTATGGAGTTCTCAAAATTCACTGCTGTCAGTTGGCCATCTAGGCTTCACCCCCCCCCCAAGATAGTTTTTTTTTTGTTTTCTATACAGTAGTATCAAACTGAGCATGCATTTTCTGACTGTAAAAGCAAGGATGCATGCATAAGTCTGTAGCACAAACCAACTTTAGGAGTCAAGTGTAAGACTGTAGTCAGAGGTTGTGGGCTCAAATACTATGAACAGGGCATGTATTTTCTTGGTGAGAAATCATGGAACTTTCCTGTATGGACACTAGTAATATCCTGGCTGTGTGCAGCAGATGTGTGCAAGCCGTTAAAGCTACATCCATGTCTTTCACATCTGTTAAATGTCCGAAGAGAGATTATTGAGGGCATGCATGATGAGAACACTATCACCCTGTAGAACTTACCTAGGCCAAGGCATTTAACACAAGTCCACACTGAGTTATTCACTCAGCACTGTCAGACGTGGCCATAAACACATATATCACCAAGTGGGTAGACCACCTGATCACATACATGACATCTAAATATGCTGAAATGTGTGGAATGACATATATCTCTGATCCAGTGATC
>NC_056728.1:1030672025-1030684525 GCF_019279795.1 Protopterus annectens
TATATATATATATGCATATACATATGCATATATATATATATATATATATATATATATATATCTATATACATACATATATCTCTCTCCCTCTCTCTCTCTCTCTCTATATATATATATATATATATATATATATATATATATATATATATATACATACACATATCTATAGAGATTTGATTACCGGGAAAGTCTGACTGGGTAGGAGTCCAGTTTCAGGGAAGCCCTGGCAAGAAAAGTTCCATACTATTACAAGACATTTTAAGAATAATAATTGTACAGTGTTTAAAATAATATAGAAAACAAAGACAGTTAAAATAATTATACCAAATTAAACATAATATGAAAATTGGTTAAGAGTAGATACAAGGTGTATCACAATGATTTGATACTTAGATAATTTTAACCAGTTTATAAAGGCATTAAAGTTAAGTTAGTATAACACAAACAAGAATTGCAATACCGATTGAGACAAAAACAGACTTGTGATATATTTAGAGAGAAAGCCAGGGAGAGAAACTGATAGAAGTAAGGAAGTGAGTGAAGAAGGGAGAATAAGGAGATGTAAGGTGTGAACACTTATTTGTCCACATTTATGGATATATTTTATCTGGATGTTATGTAAAACTGAGACAGCATTTGGCTAGGAAGTCTTTCAGAATGGTTTTGAAGGATGGCAGGGAGGTTATTGGCCAGATGGATAAAGAGACGGTTTTCCATGCCTTAGCAACATGGTATGAGTACAGGCAATGAGCAGCAGATTTGACGGGTTTGTGAAAAGTCAGGAATTTTTGGTTATTAGATTGTAATAACCAACTAGGAACATAGTTGCCTGGAAATCTATTTAGAGCAGACAGACCCCCTTAAAAAGTGGAGGTGTGAATCTGATATACCCAAATACCTTCACTATCGTCCCATATACTAAGTCTATCCCACATTTTTCTTCAGGCGAAATATTAATTTCCTTCCTAAAAATTAATAATTGCAAAAACCTCTGTATTGTAGTAATATACATCCCTCCAGGAATAAACATGCCTATATTAGAGGAAATCATTTCCTGGACATCAGATAATATAAAAAATGAAACAATCATACTGGGAGATGTCATTATTAATTGGCTAGATATTTCCCTCCACCATCCTGCCTCCAATATCAACCTATATAACTTCACCAAACTAATTAATAATATACATAAATAAACCTAACAAAAACAATGATAATGGCTCAATTTTGGACTGGATTATTGTCTCCGACCCAAATAAAATTGCATCCACTGAAACACTCTCTAATAGTATTAGTGACCTCTTACCTGCCTTCATATTACGTAAAACTACTCCGACACTTAGTAGACATGAATGCAAGCAAATTAGAGACTTATCCCATTTCTTCTCTACCACTCTTTACAAAACTTTACAAAGCATCAAATGGAATGTATTAAGATTCCTTCTCCTAGATGAAGCTGTTGAGTTCTTTAACTCAGCATTTCTCAAGAATCTAAACAATCTTGCTCCTCTTAGACAAAAAAGAGTAAAAACTAATCATGCCAGTTGGCTTACAAGACCCACTAAGCAGTTCATGACCACCAGAGACAAAGCTTGGAAATTATGGCAAAAAAAAAACAAACAAAAATCCCTCTGTCCTCACACAATATAAACAACTCCATAATCAGGTAAAGCACCTAGTCATAAAAAAATAAAAAAGAACACTACCTTAGTCTACAAAACCAACATAAGCAAAACCCTAAAAAATTCTGGAGCTCCATCAATTATTTACTAAACACAGGCTCTAGTAATAATCCTTGTCCAAATCCAGATAAAACACCTACTGAAAGAGCCTCTCTCTTTTTACTTCATCAATACTCCAGCTAATCTAATTGCCACAGTTCCTCAAACCAACTCAACTCCCTCTAATCCATCCATGCAAAATACCTTTAATGCTCTTTTTCCCAGCTTTTCTCTATCACCTTGTATTACCACCACTATAAAATAATTGCTTCTAAAACTCAAACCATGCACCAATGCCGCTGACACCCTACCTCCTGAATTCCTACAAATCTCTTCCAACTCTGTAGCTTATCCCGTAAGCATATTTATTAACAGATCTATTCAGGAGTCCTACATACCCACTATTTGGAAAAAAGTTTATATTCTGCCTCTTCATAAAGGAGGCACCAACATGGACATTTCCAACTTTTGAACTATTGCTCTCCTCGCACCCATCTCAAACATTTTGGAAAAATGCATTCACACTCAACTTCTTCACCATCTGCTTCACAAGCAAATCCTTTCTCCCACTCAGCATGGTTTTAGGCCAGGTCACAACACTACAACAGCTCTCATATCCTTTATGGACAAGCTTAACTGAGTGTGAGATGCTGGGAAAATTATCTCTTCTTTCTTTCGAGACCTCTCTAAGGCCTTTGATATGGTCTCCTAGTCTCTTCTTCTTACTAAACTCTCTAACATAGGCATATCACCCCAACCCTAAACTGGTTCTCAAACTACCTCACAAACAGGCAACAGTCACCCATGTGGCAACATTCTTTCTCTCCTTTCCTTAACACAGCCACAGATGTTCCTCAAGGATTCATACTTAGTTTAGCATTTTTGTCAACAACTTCCACACCGCCCTTACTCAAGGTACTGTTATCCAATATGCAGATGACTCTGCCATCATCTGTGCTGCCAACTCTTTATCTCAACTACACCAACTCACCCAAAGAGTTCTCAATTCAACCGAAATATGGATGACCAATAATCTTCTCACCCTAAACCCCAACAAAACTAAACTTGTAGTTTTTGTTCCCAAAAAACACTTTTCTAAACAAAATGAAATTCACTATTCATGCTTAAAATAACACTATCATTGATATTGTAACAAATGCAAAACTTCTAGGCATCATAATAGATGAAAACCTGACATTTGACCTGTACATTCAGACCAGTATTAAAAAAAAAATCAAAAGCTGGGCACACTCTATTGACACAAACATTTCTTCAACCACTCTGTAAAACTATCCTTTCCTTTCTTCTACCATCCCTGCTTTACGATGCCCCTCTCCTTAAAAATATCCAGACCTCTCTAAAATCCAAATTTGATTTGTGCTACAATAAAATTGCTAAATTTGTAACCAATGCAGAATATTCATCTCAGCATTTTCATCATTACACCTAGCAAATTGTCTGGAAATCCCACATTATCTCACATATATTCAATTAACCACTGCACACAAATTTATATTTAAGCCATCAAACTGCAATGCACTTTCTTCTCTACTCACACTATATCATCCAGACAGACCACTCTGATCCAACAATCAACTGCTCCTGAATGTAAAAAAAAACAAACCTTTCAGCTGGTCAGTTGCTGTACTTCTTTACCGTTGCAAACTATGAAACACTCTCCCACCATCAAATAGGTTTACCAGCAGTGCAGCTCTCTTTATAAGATCCCTTGAAACAAAGCCTTCCTCTCTATGGTATTGCACATGTGCAAAATATGCACTTCCTATAACCTGAATCCCCCTTCTACTATTACTCTCACCTCCCTAATTACTCCTCTGTATTACTCTATATCTCTGTACATTAACTTTCTGCTATATCTGCTCACTCACATTTAAGCTTAAGACTTTCAAAGTGCTTAATTATTCAGACTGTGTAACAGGATCTTAAGCTACTCACATGAGTACTTAATTATCCTAACTTGTTATATCCCTACTTGCAATTATTGTACTGTAAATACCTTTATCCTAGTTTGTCTAACCTATCATTGTGCTCAGATTTTTCACCATGCCCTATTAGCAACTGCAGCAATTGCATAGTATGTATTATCATGTTATTCCATTGCACAGAAATACTGTATGTGCACTGAATATACTGTATGATACATATATCTATACTGTATGTTGTTTGTTATATGTACTGTATAATTTATATGTACTGTGCATTTTACTGTGGAGTTGTTATACCTGGGCCTCCACTGAAAATGTGCTCTCATCCTGGTAAGCAAATACAAATAAATAAATAGTGCTGGACAAGCAGATGGATTTTGGATAATTTTACAGGTAGTAAGAAGCTGTGTATATGTTAGTTGATGGGGGAATTCTAACTAATTTAGGCTTTTTAATGCTATGCAGTGGTAGGTTTTGAAAGAGTTGTGTGCTGCAAATTTAGCAACTTTGTTAAAGCATTGCTCAAGTTTTCATTTTTGTGATACCTAAAGGTAAGTAATGATGGCAGCACCGTGAAGAAGTGTCGGGAGGAGAAACATATTGTCAAATGTACCTTTAGTTGTGTTGGTGAGAAAATGTTTGGCATCCCTAGCTTTTAATGTTTTTCTTATGCAATTTTGTGCATGCAGGTCTAATTAGAGATTATCATCCACTATCATCGCAGATAATTTGTTATGAGAAGTGACCTCATGTATTATCGAGAGAGGAATTTCAGTCTTGTTTTTTTCATGGGAGAGTGATTTTTTTATTTTTTTTGAGGGATGAGTTGTGAGTTACAGGGTCTATGTCAGACGATCAACTTTTCAGAAACTAGAAAAAAATATCTAAGAGACCATTTGATCGAGTTTCTGAAAACTCGAACATCAAAAAAAAAAAAATTACCTTTTTTACTCTAAGATTGCACTACAGAAATTAATATAGTAAATTTCCCGATCCTTGCTATACCACGATCTCCATTCAAAAGTTTTGAGTTTTCAGAAACTCGATCATATGGTCAGAACAATATGAAGTTCAAGTTTCTGAAAACTCAATCAACTTAAAGGGACACAAATTACAAAGCCATGTTTAATTTGCTGCTAAAGCATCCTGAGTCATTTCTTGGAGGTGTGCCATGTTGTGAGGAGGGTGCTAGTGAGAATGTTAAAAAGGAGGGGACCATGGATAGAGCACTGTGCTACACCAGTAGTGATTATGAGGTATAGAGAGAGAGAGAGTGGAGTGCCATTTTACTGACTGATACCTATTGGATTGGTAGCTTTTGAACCATAGAAGGGTGTGCTGAGAGAGACCTAATTAGGGCATTCAAAGTAGAAGTTTACTGTGAGAAACTGTATCTAATTCTGTAGACAAGTCTATAAATAAGAAGAGGACTAGTTTACCATTATCTCTATCTTATTTGGAAGTATCTATATATCTTCAAAGTGTTAGTACTATTGGAAGGATAGACACCATGCTGTGTGGAGGACAGGAGTTCTTCCAACCCTGATATAGTTTAGCAATGTTTTTGAATACATTTTTCAAGTATTTTGGAGAGGGGCGGTTAAATTGCTATAGTTCTAGAGTTAGTAGTGTCAGCTGAATTCCCTCCCTTGGGCAGAGGGATAATGTGTGACTTTTTCCAGAGAGGAAGAATGTGACATTCCTGTATTTACCTATTTATAAAGATTAAGACAGGGTAAGCAATGCTATCAGCTACTATTTTAAAGTATTCACTTTGTAGGCCATTACCTGAAGCAGAGCATGGTTTGGGTTTCTTTAAGAGTAGTTTTATATAGAATGTTGGTGCAGTTTTGAAGGTGATCTTGGATGTGGTGATATGTGACTGCTGGGCAGGGTTAGGATTAAATGCTGGTGAATCTTTGGTTAGAAATTCTATACTGTCTGTGAAATAAGAGTTGAATTGTATTGCTGTTTCAAGGGATGAGTTATTGGGGGAGGCGTTAGGGTTGAACATGAGGCCGAGATACAAGATATCTTTGATGGCTGCCCAGAATTTTTTTTGGGTTGTGTTTACTATTATTCTAAAAATTAGTACAGATTTTTTTTGTCTTCATTCATTTTATTTTTAGTATGATTGCAAAGCATTCAGAAGTTTTCAAGATATTGAGGTGTTTTATAATTTTGCTATTCTTTCCATGCTTTTTCTCTATCTTGCATTAACATTCTACCCTTTTTGGATAGCCAAATTACATTATTTGTTTTAGGTCAATTTTTCTTTTTTTTTTTTTTTTTTTTTAGGAAATGCAAGACTTTTCGGGATGGATATTCAGGAAAGTTGTTTTTAATTCATTTACAGCATCAAACAAGGGGGATATTTTTAGGAAGTTCCAGTTAATAGATGATAGGGTATTAATGAACATGCCTGGGTTAAACCTAGAAAGGTTCATATTGTTTTATAAACATGCTGTTTATTTGGATGTGTAAGATGTCTGGATTTAATTTCTCCAAGTCTTTTGGGTTTCTAATACAATGATAGGAATGGACCCCATTCCTAAGTCAAAGTGCAATTAAAGTTCATGAAATTAGTATCATTTCAATCTTTGATGTCAGCCAGAAGTGCTCTTCACAGCACCCACAATCTGCCCAGTAATGACTCCTTCTGCAATCATATGGGGTTACATATATTGGTAACATATCTAAATATGATTGTAGATTCTTTTTTAAGACCTGTTATGCCTACTACTATTGGAACTGTCTGGGTATCTTTCTTCCACATTGCTCTCATTTCTGCATGAAAATCCTGATATTTTATGACTTTGTGTCTGTCTGTACATAAGACACTGTAGTCATTGGGTGTGGCAATTTCAATGATCAATGCTACTTTTGTCTTCTTTTCACGGACTACTATATCCAATCTTCTAGCATCTATCTTTTGAACTGTTGACAATGGGTGATCTCATGTGATGTAGACTTCATCATTTGCTGTGATTTTCTGTGGTTCATGTTTCCAGTGTTTTTCAGCCACTTCAATACCATAATGTTTGCACAATCCCCAGTGCAGCAGTCTTGCTCATTATTATGCCTTTCAGTATACAGTCCTTCTACCATTAGTATGTCACAACCAGCAACAAGGTTTGCAAATGTTTCCAATTCTGTTTTACAAAACCTGCATTTGTGTGTTTCTACCACATGTTCAATGGACTTTGTAAACCAATGTGTACGTAGCCCACTATCTTATAGGTTCATAGGTGTGTAATAGGCTAATGGCCCTGGGGCCTTCACAAGCCTAGCCCATAGAAGTGCCCTGGCATTGTACCACCCGTTGTTAGTTCCCAGTGCCTCTATCAAGTAGAGCCACTGGAGTGAACTTTCTATTTCCCATCCACTCTTGAAGATTTCACTTGAAGGGGGCTAGTGAGGTGCTCTGCTTGACATGTATGGGAAGTCTATTCCAGAGCATGGGCAGTCTCTGGGTTATGAACCTGTCCCTCCAGCATGTTCTGTTGATTGTGGTAATGAGGTTGAGGTCTCTGGAGCAGTGGTGTGGAGGGATTGGGATTTCTTTAGATGTAGCATTTCTAACAGAGCTGGGGCAGACATGGCTTTGTAAGTCAAGCAGAGATCACCTCTTAGTAGATGATGGTGTGCCAATATTAACCTTTCATCTCTTGTTTTGAGTTTGCCTCTCCTTAACCATTCCAGCATTTGATACTGATCAACATGAGGTTCTTCCAGAAGTTTTCTATGCTTGGCAACTATATTTATGCATTTTCCACATTTCTTGCCTTCTCACCTGTCCTTCTACAGTATATTCTTTCATTTGATTTTTGGCATATTAAATTAATGCCTGATTTTTACCTACTTCTGGTTTGATATCCATTCCTGCTTGATGCTGATATGCTTCTGCTAGATTAAACAGAGAAGTCATCTTAGATTTATTCTCCTCACATTTCAAATTTTTCACTATGTTTGAGTTTTGTGAGGTCAGCAGATTTATATTTATTTTTATTTATTTATTTATATTTGTTGACCGGGAGTGTCCGACTGGATGTAGGTCCATTTTCAGCAAAGGCCCTGGGAGAAAAGCTCCACAGTTAAAATAAACAGACAGTAGTTACATTTGATTACATAGCAATTAACAATTTACATAGGAATTACTTACAACATATTTACAGATGAAGAACATAGTCCATCAGTAGACAACTAGAATCTTTATCTGTGAAGTACATAACAGACATTAACAAATGTTACAATAAGAAGTTCCTGCTGTATGATAAGTACTAGGCTTATAAGCATCTGAGCTTGCTATAATCAAGGTAGTGGAGTGGAAAGAAAGGTAATGGTTGGATAGGGTGGGTGATATTAGAGTGGGAGTTGCAAGGGCATAGCCAGCATGTTTTTAGGTGCGCTTTTAGTAAAGTTTTGAAGTGGGTGCATGATGGTATGGAGGTAATTGTGGGTGAGAGGGTGTTCCATAATTTGGCTATGGTGCAAGAGAATAGTGCTTCACCAGCAGAGTTATTGGCTTTAGTGATCTGCAAGTGATTTTTGTTGCTGGATCTTAGTGGTCTGGTGGTGCGATAGGGTTGGAGTAGATTCTGGAGGGATGGGACATTTAGTGGATGGTTTATTAGTTTGTGGGCGAGTGAGAGTTGATACCATTGAAGGAGATGAGGGAGTTCAAGCCAGCCCAGTTCAGCAAGTGAGAGACAGTGGTGACTACGGTAGGATGCCCCTGTGGCGAATTTGGTGATTTTGTTGCAGCAGGTCTCTAGCTTGTTTAGATCGCATTGCCTAAGGTTGGTATATATTGGCGAGGCATAAAGTAGGGTGGAGATAAGGTGGGAATTTGCTATTGAAATCTTTGCTGCTTTGGTGAGAAGTTGCTTATTTCTGTAGAATGCTCCTAGTTTTTTGTGGACTTTTTTATGGTCATGGATATGTGAATGTCAAATTTTAGTTTATTGTCTATTTCCACTCCTAGTAATTTGGTGTGTTCAGTTGGGTATATAGTCGTGTTGTCTTTTGCTGTGATGTTAAAGTGAGAATTGTTTTGAGTATGTTTGGTGGGTTGGAAAATTAGTAGTTTAGTTTTGTTTGGGTCGAGTATTAATTGGGCATCGGATAACCAAGTTTCAACAGAGGAAAATGCTTCCTGTGTGACTTTTTTGAGTTTGGGTAGGGACTGGGCTGAGCAGATGATGGTTGAGTCATCTGCATATTGTATGAGTGTGCCATGTTTGGTGGCAGAGGCTAGATTATTCGTGAAAACAGAGAAGAGTAGGGGTCCAAGGATGGATCCTTGGGGAACCCCTATGGAGACAGGTAGTTGGGGAGATATGTCATTCTGCCATACAATGGACTGTTGGCGGTCAGACAGGTAACTCTGAAACCAGTTGGTAACTGATTGTGAGAAGGATAGGTTATTGAGGGCAGAGATAAGTTGTTTGTGTGAGACCATGTCAAATGCTTTAGATAGGTCTAGGAAAGTAGCAGAGGAGAGATAGCCATTGTTTTTATGCTGAAGGATAATGTTAGTAAAGGAGAGTAAGGCAGTGGCGGTGCTATGGTTTGGTCAGAAACGATGCTGAGTATTGGAAAGGAGGTTGTTAGCAAGGAGGTAGTCTGAGACCTGAGAGTGTATGCATCTCTCTAGTATTTTGGAGAGTGGAGAGAGAATAGCTATGGGGAGGTAATTGGTTAGTTCTGTGGAGGGTTCGCCTTTGTGGAGGGGAATTATATGTGATACTTTCCACAGTGTGGGAATGTAACTTTCTGACAGAGATTGGTTAATCAAGATGGATACTGGGTAGGCCAGAGCATCAGCTGTGATTTGTAGGTATTCACTTGGGAGGTTGTCTGCTGCAAATTTGGTGGGCTTAAGTTTAGTTAATTGTTTTTTTTATGTTGGAGGTAGGTACAGGAAAAAAAGAGAGGGCAGTGGGGAGATTACTAGTTGAAGGTGTGGGTTGGAGGGGAGGGGGGTTGTATTGTTTAGCTAGTGATAGTATGGTTTGTGTGAAGTGTGTGTTGAAAGAGGTAGCAATATTTTCTGAGGAGTGAGGGATGTTAGGAGGAGGGGTACTGACTTTACCTGGGTGGAGGATGAAGTTTATGGAGGACCAGAATTGTTTGGGGCTGTGTTGGGAGGAGTCTAGGGCAGACTGGTAGTATTGAAATTTGTCCTGTTTTATTAGCTTTTTGACTCTATTGCATAGTTCTAGGAATTTCTGTCTAGTTGAGGGGGTCCCATATGCAGTCCCACGATTGCAGATCTATACATGCAATCAATTTCAAGAAGGTCCATCCTTCCTTTGGAATGGGGAATATATAATCTTGGTATGCACTGATTTTTATAAATCATTTGTTGCTCATAAAGCATCCTTCTTGTTTTCCTGTCTAATCTATCCAACATGTTTTAGGACAAGTCAATCACTCCAAAACTGAAAGTTAGGACAGAAAAAGCAAATTGGTTTATACCTTGAATTTTGTTCCTAGATGTCAACATTGTTTTCAAGATTAATTTAAGTCTTCTAAAGTATTCCTCACTAAGTTTTATTCACATTTGTTCATATTTTATTGTTGATCCTTCATCAATTCACAAATATGTATACACTCTCTCTTGCTCAAGTTCTTTTATATCACATGCTTGTCTCAAACTGATCTTTTCTTGGTGTTACAGTTTTCCTGCTTTAAAGGTTGTTTTTGCATATTTATCAAGATATCATCTGAAAAAGTTTTGACAACTTGCAGTTGTGCTTTCAGTTCCTCATCTGATGAGCTATACAGTTTTAAATCATTGACAAAGAGAAGATGAGAAGTCTTTACACTTTGTTGTTTTCTAGGAGCCAAATTATAGCATTGGCCTAATTTGCTAAGTAAACAACTTAATGGTTAAAGGGCAAGACAAAATAGCAGTGGTGACAAAGAGTCACCCTGGAGTATCCTCCTTTCAATTTTTATCAATGGGATAATAATTTGTCCTTTATCCTGTCTTAATTGCAAAGTGGTCTGACACTGTTTCATGGACACTGTAATGTAGTTGATCAGTGTAGTGTATCATACTTTTTTAAGCACTGTTTTATCCATGAATGTGGGATACTATCAAATGCTTTTTTTGTAGTCAATCCATGCCATACTTAGATTCTTCCCCTTTTAACAGTTCTCCATTATACTTTATTTAACAACAAATGATCCTTTGTTCCATTTGACTTTCTTTTATTGCCCTTTTGTTCTATTGTCATAATTAAGTTTTTTTCTAAATGACTATAAACACTGTCAGCATCAATTCCCGTGTATAGTTTATACATCGTCAGAAGGCAAGTTATTGGTCTATAATTTTTAGGGTAGCTTGCAGGTTCACTCTTAAGTAGGAGAATTGTTTTTCCTGTTGTTAGCTAGGTTGGTGTCTGTTCAGGGTACGCACATAAATAGTTCTTACTCATGGCTAAATCTTCATGCAAAGATGATAATACTTTTAACCAGATGTTAGGTGCTGCATCTGGGCCTGGGGCTTTCCAATTAAAGATTTTTCTTAACTTTGTTTCATTGTTTCTGGCTGTTCATCCATCCCATTTCATATCCTGTACCTTTAAACTTCTTATTCTTTCTTTTATTTCTTCTAACCATTTAGCATCTTTGTTATGTTCCACAAGATCTTCATAAATACTTCTCTAAAATATATCTATTTCTTCTTTTTCTTCTTTTTTAGTGGTCTTTAAATTCTGTTTACCTTGTTTCCTAATTCTCTGTAAAACTTTTTTCTATCATCAATAAATTGCTTATTTTGAACCTTTCCTTTATATTTATCTACATATCAAGTGTTTCCACCTGTGCTGAAATTTTTAGTTTATTTGCAATAGTGCATAGTAGATTTTTATCTGTTCTAATATTGTGCATTGCTTTTGTCACGTCTATCTTTCTGAATAATTTTGTTGATCTGTTCCCTCTTCTATGCTCTTCTAACAGTGGCACTTCTTGCCTTAATTGCTTTATGTTTTTCTCTATTTGATACTTCCATGATGGTATTCAATTTCTCTCCTTCCTTTCCCACACTACCTTGTGTTCTTGCATCTGTTTGTATAGAGTGGGGAATGATCACTGAGAGAGTCAGACATTGTACCTGATGTGGTGCATTTGCTACTGTCCAATATTAGGGTCCAGTCTAATCAGAACTTTGATGTCCTGCTATAATATGTGGGGCTGTTAATTAGTTGTGTGAAACCAGATAAGTTCATGCTAGATGTAGGGGGGTTTATGCCCAACCAATTGAGATTCACATCGCCAGTAGTATTATTTCTTGTGGAATTGTTGTAGTTATCCAAAGTAGGATATCTATCAGTGTAGATATATTGTTGCCAGAAGGGTTGTAAAGAACAGTAATACATATTGGTCTATAGTTGTTGAATTTCATGAAAGTTATAAAAAAGCCTTATTGAACTGAATTTTGAAATTGGCTTGTTGTGGGGGGAATGTGGTCGTTGTTGCAAAATATTAAAGCAATATCACCACCTTACCTCTTTATATGGACATTATGGTTAATATTAAAACTGGGCAGTGTAAATTTAGAGTAATTTATGCTGGGTTTAAACCAAGCTTCAGTTACAGTGAGAAAATTAGGCTTAACTTGGGTAATCCATGCATGTAGTTCAGCAATTTATTTTTTATGCTTCTAACATTTATGCCAGCAAAAGTTAGATTACCTGGGTTGGGGGTTGATTGCTGTAAGGTTAGAGAAGTGTGTGGAAGAGAATTGTCATTGATGTTTATTGTTATAGGTGTGGCCATGGTTAGGGTGAATATCTACTCCTAGAAGGAATTTACTATATTGTAA